>NW_026779675.1:0-80900 GCF_030144855.1 Hypanus sabinus
ATGGACCAAATCACCTGATTCTGTTCCTGTGTCTTGTGTCTTACCGTGACTGGATGATGGATCCTTCTTATCCCGTATCGTCTGTGAGATGTGAGGGACAATAAAAGATTGTTTACTGAGGTCATTACATCTGCCTTCAGTGTTTAAATTTCAGTGAGTTTTGTTCTTAGTAACATTACACAGAAATGTTTAGTTCTCCTTTTCATTATTAATGTGCTTCATTGTCTCTCTGGTTAAAGTTAGACCTGTGGTGAGAGATTTATTTGAAGAAAAACCCCAACTGGAGGCAAACCACGACTGAAGACGAGGGAGCAGCAACAAGTGAACCAGCCCGAGGACTGAGAGCACCGACTGGAGAGAACCCATCTGACTCGGAGATTCCAGTGATTCAGTCAGGAGAAAGTTTGGTGAGTCTCATTCACTCAAACACTGGTCCTTTAGACATTACATTCCTGTACAAGGGAAGGTAGGAAATAGTTGGGAGTGAGACTGAATGTGCCCAGCAGAACCAGTTATGCCTCTGTCAGACCCAGTTGCAATCACTCCAGGTCTGGTAATGTGCTTCCAGCAGCCCAGCCCTTTGAAACCACTCCCATTCCCTCACAATGGTTACTCAGTAAAAGATCTTGCATCCTCTGATGTAGCTTTTGGTCAGATCTGATTGGGGAGAGGGAAAGAGAGGGGAGTGTTTTTACTGACTGTCTTTCAAAAACAGTATTTGTTTGAACTTGCTGCAAACTCTCTCCCCATACCCTGTACTTTCTCAACCAAATTATTGACATAGATGACAAGTAGCAATGGGTGTAACCCCAGGGAACGTCACGAAGCATGGAACTTGAGTCCAAGAAACAGCCTCTCATCATCACCCTCTGCCTCCTACCACCCAGCCATTCCCAGACTCTGGGGCTCTGTAACAAACTCAATGTTAACCGGAAGATTAGTCAGTGATTAAGATGATGAGAGAATTGTGGCCTCCTGAAAGGACAGGCGAGCTGAGCTGTCTGATTCACTGGACCAGTTCCACCCTCGTTGACAACGTAATTTACCCCTTGCCCATCCACCCAGGTCATGTTACTTCTGATCACCCACAGTACCCCAACCACCCTCCGTTCCACCAGTGGCCCCACACCCTTCTGACCATTCACCCCACACCGACACATAGACAGGCCCCCTTCACCCACGTCCACCCTCCCAGCTTGGGGAACCACAACAAACTGATCCCGCGATCCCGACACGGTGCAAAACTAAAACCAGGGATGCAAGACTGGAGAGCCCGGAGCCTCCAGCTGTCCGGCTCGGTCCCACCCCTTTCCCATAGCAATCAGCCCTCGATTTACACAAACCCGAGATTAACCCCTTCCTCACCGCCACCTGAACAGGAGAAACACCCGCATCAGCTGGGGTTGAGCTGCAGTTGGTCCCCATATGAGTTAAAGCTCCCCGCTGTCGGATATGGAGACCAGAATCGTACGCGGTAAAACCACATAACAATTACAGCACGGAAAAAGGCCATCTCGGCATTCCTAGTGCGTGCCGAACGCTTACTCTCACCTAGTCCCACTGACCTGCACTCAGCCCATAATCCTCCATTCCTTTCCTGTCCATATACCTATACAATTTTTTTTTTAATGAAAAAATCGAACCTACCTCTACCACTTCCACTAGAGGCTCGTTCCACACAGTTACCACTCTCTGAGTAAAGAAGTTACCCCTCATGTTACCCCTAACCTTTTGCCCCTTAACTCTCAACTCATGTCCTCTTGTTTGAATCTCCCCTACACTCACTGGAAAAAGCCTATCCACATCAACTCTATCAATCCCCGCATAATTTTAAATACTTCTATCAAGTCCCCCCTCGACCTTCTATGCTCCAAAGAATAAAGACCGAACTTGTTCAACCTTTCTCTGTAACTTAGGTGCTGAAACCCAGGTAACATTCTAGTAAATCTCTGTTCTCTCTTGACATCTTACGTATAATTTGGTGACCAGAACTGTATATAGTGCTCCAAATCTGGCCTCACCAATGCTTTGTACAATTTTAACATTACATCCCAACTCCTATACTCAGTGCTCTGATTTATAAAGGTCAGCATACCAAAAGCTTTCTTCACCACCACATGAGCTTCCTCCTTCAGGGAAATATGCACCATTAGTCCTAGATTTCCTCACACTGTCTACAAGCTTTCTCTATTTGTGAACTAACCTCCTCTCTCCTAGACTCTTCAATTTGATTCCCACCACCCAACCATTCTAGTTTAAAGTCTCCCCAGTAGCCTTCACAGATCTCCCCACCAGGATATTGGACCGCTAGGTTTCAATTGCAATCCGTCCTTTTTGTACAGGTCACTCCTGCCCCAAAAGAGGTCCCAATGATCCAGAATCTTGAATCCCTGCCCCCTGTTCCAATCCCTCAGCCACGCATTTATCCTCCACCTCATTCCATTACTACTGTCACTGTCACGTGGCACAGGCAGTAATCCCGACATTTCTACCTTTGCAGACCTTCTTCTCAACTCCCTTCCTAGCTCCCTATATTCTCCTTTCAGGACCTCTTCCCTTTTCCTACCTATGTCATTGGTACCTATATGTACCACGACCTCTGGCTCCTCACCCTCCCACTTCAGGATATGTTGGATGTGATCAGAAACATCCCAGACCCTGGCACCAGGGAGGCAAACTACCATCCGGGTCTCCTGACTGCTTACACAGAATCGCCTATCTGACCCACAAACTATTGAGTCCCCTATTGCTACTGTCTTCCTCTTCCTTTCCCTACCCTTCTGAGTTACAGGGCCGGACACTGTGCCGGAGCCACGGCCGCTGTTGCTTCCCCCAGGTAGGCTGTTTCCACCCACCCCCCCAACCAACAGTACTCAAACAGGAGTACTTATTGTCAAGGGGTACAGCCACTGGGATACTCTCTAGTACCTGACTCTTCCCCTTCCCCATCCTAACTATGACCCACCTGTCTGCCTCCCGTGGCCCCGGTGTGACCACCTGCCTGCAACTCCTCTCTATCACCTCCTCACTCTCCCTGACCAGACGAAGGTCATCGAGCTGCAGCTCCAGTACCCTGGCACAGTCCCTTAGGAACTGCAGCTCAGCGCACCTGGTGCAGATGTGCACGTCCGGGAAGCTAGGAGACTCCGGGACCTCCCACATCCGACACTGAGAACAGCAAGCTGCCCTCACACTCATAATTCCCAGCATGGAACCGTAATCCCACGGTGGATTTGTTCGGTGACTTGTGAACAGACGTGATTAATGTCCCTGCAACTGGGGACTGCATAAATAGTCTAATAATTGTAATCAGACACACAGTCTCCTCGCCTTTCTCCCTCACCCCTAGCTACTTACCCCATTTCCCTCACCACACCCTCCTCACAGTTCCTCTTCCTCATAGGGCCCTCTACTCCAACCCTCCCTTCTTGCTCCCTCTCTCCCTCACTGTCTCAACTCTCCCTCACCCCTTCCTTATCATCGCCCCTCTCAATCATCCCTCTTCCCTATCCCTCTCAGTTACACTGCTACTTGACCAGTCTCCCACTCTCTTTCACCCCTTTCCTTGCGCTCTCCTTTTTTGCCACTCTCTCTACCCCTCTAGTAATAAATCGTACTCCTCGCTCTTGTTTCTCTTCATCTCCTCACTCTGTCATGCCTCTTTTCATTTCTCTCTCACTCTCTCCCTCTGCATCTCTCCATCTTTCTCTTACTCTTCCATTCTCTCTCCCATTCCACAATCCGTCCCTACCCCTATCACCCGCCAGCCCACTCTCAATATCAGTCACCCTCTGTCTTCCCCTCTCCATCTCCTCCTCTCTCACGCACCTCAATCAAACTTGTCTCTCACTCACTCACCTCCGCCACTCTGTAACCGCCTCCATTACCGGCTCTCAACCTCTCTATCTCTCTCCCTACATCCCACCCTCCCCCCTCTCTCAAACACTCTCCCTGCTGGCTCCCGTATCCCACACTGTCTTCCCCTCTTTCTCACCCTCTAAATCTACCACTCACCCCACGCGTTCTCCCTCTTCGCTCCCTGTCAGTCCTCCTTCTCCTCCCCCTCTCTCCCATCACACCCCGCACTCTCCACCCCATCCCATACAGTGGTATGCAAATGGCTGGGCACCAGTGGTCAAACTTCCTGTTACTGTGAATAGTTAAGTGAGTAGAGGGTGAACTGGTCTCCAAAAGTCATAAAATTAAAGACAAAACATTCTTTTCAACATTTTAAGCAAGATTAGTGTATTATTAAAAACAAAAAATGCTGGCAGAACTCAGCAGGCCTGACAGCATCTATGGGAGGAGGTAGTGACAACGTTTCAGACTGAAACCCTTCATCAGGAGTTTAGTGCATTATTTCTGTTTTTGTACAATTTTAGAGTGGGAAAAAAAAAGGAAAGGAGCACCATGGAAAAGTTTGGGCACCCCAAGAGATTTGAGATCTCAGTTAAATTTTACCAAGGTCTCAGACCTGAATTAGCTTGTTAGGACAATGGCTTGTTCACAGTCATCGTTAGGACAGGTTATGCAAATTGCAAAGCTTTATAAATACCCTGACTCCTCAAACAGTCTGGGGCCTGGGATGGTGGTGAGGGAAGAAGTGTGGGGGCAGGTGTAGCACTTCTTCCGTTTGCAGGGATGAGTGCCCGGAGGGAGGTCCATGGGAAGGGATGGGGGAGATGAATGGACAAGGGAGTCGCGTAGGGAGCGATCCCTGCGGAAAGCCGAGAGAGGGGGGAAGGTGAAGATGTGGTTGGTGGTGGGATCACGTAGGAGGTGGCGGAAGTTGTGGAGGATTATCCGTTGGATCTGTAGGCTGGTAGGGTGATAGGTGAGGACCGGGGACTCTATCCCTGGTGGGCTGGCGGGGGGATGGGGTGAGGGCAGAGGTGCGTGAAATACGGGAGACGCGATGGAGGGCAGAGTTGGTAGTGGACGAAGGGAAGCCCCTTTCTTTAAAAAAGGAAGACATCTCCTTTGTCCTGGAATGAAAGGCTTCATCCTGAGAGCAGATGCGGCGGAGGCGGAGGAATTGAGATAAAGGGATAGCATTTTTGCAGGAGACAGGGTGGGAGGAGGAATTGTCTAGGTAGCTGTGGGAGTTATTTGCTTTGTAGTAGACTTTGGTGGACAGGGTGTCTCCAGAGATCGAAACAGAAAGATATAGAAAGGGGAGGAAGGTGTCGGAAATAGACCAGGTGAATTTGAGGGTGGGGTGAAAGTTGGAGGCGAAGTTAATGAAGTCCCAGGCCCCAGACAGTCCTTTCAGGTGAGGCACCACTTCACTTGCAAGTCAACTGGGATGATATACTGTATCCGGTGTTCCCGATGTGGCCATTTATACATTGGGGAGACCCGCCGCAGACTGGGAGACCGTTTCGCCGAACACAGGCGCTCTGTCCTCCAGCAGTGGCGGGATCTCCCTGTGGCCACACACTTCAATTCCACAGACCACTCCCACTCCAACATGTCTGTCCATGGCCTCCTCTACCGTCAAGATGAGGCCAAACGCAGGTCGATGGAGCAATACCTTATCTCCCGCCTAGGTAGCCTCCTACCTGCCGGCATGAACATCCAATTCTCTGCCCTCCATTGAAACTCCTGCCCCACGCCCTTACCCCCATCCCTGTCTATTATTTTAGTCTGTTTCTGTGTTGTACATTTCTAGAAGAACCTGAAATATTACAACAATTCACTCTAAGCCCTTTTAACAGCTGTGCGGACCAACCATTCACCTCAGCACGAATTTTTTATATGGCGTTAAAACTGTGGCACTTTATGTTAATAATACATAAAAGAAAATCCCAGCTGCACATCAAGGATGACTATTTGCATGAGACTGTTCCAGTTCCTGTGGGGCCAGGACCCATGCAGCTCAGGAGGAAGAGGGAATAATACCAATGGAGAGAGTCAAACTGAGCCAAGGCACAGATTGGAGACGGCAGAAATACCCCATTCTTATAGAGACAGGAAGAGCATCGGGGAGTTGCTGGTCATTCCAGATACCAGCACTCTGCCCAGTCAGGAGATGATTTCTCTGTCCAGCTTGTTTTGAACCTCACTGTAACCGTGTGATACCAAATCAAACCTTGGCAACTCAAGTGATCTCATCTGAAATGTTGTCCTACACACATTGATGGATTTTGAAAATCTTTTTACAGGTTAAAAATGAGAAGGAATTTGTCTCCAGGAATCTCAAACTTGGCACACCAGTTTTGCTGTCTCTGTCCAGATATTTAAGAAGTGGAGCAAGGGATTCAATCGACCATCCTTCCTGCTCAGACTGTGGGGAGGGATTTATTCGGTCATCTGACCAACTGGCACGCCCGTCATTTTACACAGGAGAAAGGCCATTCACCTGCTCAGATAGTGGGAATGGATTCACTTGGTTATCACAATTGAAGGTACATCCGCAAGTTCACACTGGGCAAGGCCATTTACCTGTTCTGTGTGTGAGAAGGGGTTCAGTCTGTCTTCCCATCTGTGGACACACCAGTCAGTTCACACTGGGCAGAGGCTGGTCATCTGAAGAATTTGTGGAGAAGGATTCACTCGGTCATCTGATCTAATGGCTCACCAGCTAGTTCACTACGGGGAGAGGCCTTTCACCTGCTCGGACTGTGGGAAGAGATTCATTCAGTCATCCACCCTACTGGTACATCAGCGAGTTCACATTGGAGAGAAGCTGTTCACCTGCTCGGACTGCGGGAAGAGATTCACTCAGTTAACCCACCTACAGAGTCATCAGCGAGTTCACACGGGGGAGAGGCCATTCACCTGCTCAGAATGTGGGAAAGGATTCACTGAGTTATCCAGCCTACAGAGACATCAGCGAGTTCACACTGGGGAGAAGCCATTCACCTGCTCAGAATGTGGGAGGAGATTCACTCAGTCATCCACTCTACTGAGACATCAGGGAGTTCACACTGGGGAGAAGCCATTCACCTGCTCAGAATGTGGGAAGAGATTCACTCAGTCATCCACCCTACAGAGTCATCAGCGAGTTCACACTGGAGAGAAACCATTCACCTGCTCAGTCTGTGGGAAGAGATTCACTCAGTCATCCACCCTACAGAGTCATCAGCGAGTTCACACTGGAGAGAGGCCATTCACCTGCTCAGTCTGTGGGAAGAGATTCACTCACTGTTCCAGCTTACAGAGACATCGGCAAGTTCACACTGGGGAGAGGCCATTCATCTGCTGAGAATGTGGGAAGGGATTCAGTCCCCAACTACTGGCACACCAGTCAGTTCACAATGGGGAGTGGCCTTTGTTATGAATCTCTAGGTTTTGTTTGCTGTGGACTATCACTTTAAGAGAGTGAGAGAGAGAGAAATGAAGAAGGTGAATCAGTTTGACTTGCAGCCTTTTTACATCGCTCGCAGCTTGTTTAGTTTTAACCAAGGACACAGACACTCAGAGTCAGATGGGGATGAAGGAGGAAAAATGGAAGGATCGAAACCAGGGAACCAGTGGGCAAGGGTCTCTGTTTGGAATTTTCCTATGCCCACAAGGGTGGGTTACTTATCGATTCAGGAAACGTCGAATGTGTGGTTGTTACCTTGTTTGATCCATAGGAGTGGATCTGTTTTGGGGTATTCTGTGAAGACCACTGATGTGTTAACCCTTGCCTAGATGTGGTGTGATAATTCACTTGACGATACCTCTTGTGCCAAGTCACTTTCGGTGATAGTTCGTATGTGGATTTGGAACGATGATAGATAAAATCTACAGCGACTGTTCTCTCATTTTACCACCATGGAACCTGTGGAATTCAACATAATTGCCTTCTCTCGACATTTACCCTGAATTACAAATATCTCTCTCATCACCTATTCCATGGTTGAACTGAACTTTCATACTTTACCATCTCAAGACTCCAAGCCTTGTTTCCCCCGAGAATAGTTTGGGAGTTATATTTACACACATATATACACATGACACTTAACTTTTGTTTATCTTTCTTAAGTTACTATATTATAAGTGGATTGTATTAAAGATTGTTTTAACATCAAAAACAGACTCCAGGTGTAGTCCATTGCTGCTGGTTCATTTCTAAAGCGTAACAATTCAGAATAAAATTGGGGCCTGCAACCAGAATATGAACAGATTTGGGGGTGTATTGATTAGTTATCGATTTCATTGGGGAAATTTGCTTTTGATTTATTTGTGTGTGGAAAATCTGCAGCAACGGATGTTGATAGATGTCTGGAAGCACCAACATCTGAGGCATTAGAAGTTACCAGAAGGATTGAGTTGTTGAATACTGCTAGAAGGTTCAAACTTGCTAAGGGGAAACCGACAATGTGGAGGGATCAGATGCAGAGGGTAATAGCTGAACATTATGTATCTGAGGGTGTGTATAAAGTGGAGGAGTTGGAGGTGTTTCCTGAAAGTAAACATCGTGAGCTTGAGCTCCAGGACAAGCGAGAAAAAATTAAAGATGGAAGCTGCGGAAAGGCAGAGGCAGCTTGAAACTAGACAGGCAGAAAAACAGAGGGAGGAAGCAGTAAGACGGGCTGTTTGAACTGGAAAAGATAGAGAGATTGCAGCAAAGGGGTCTAGCATTAGACTCTAGTGATAAGTTGAGGCCAGTCAAGAAGTTAAATTGGTACCACCATTTGACGAGGTAGAGGTTGATAAATACTTCTGGCATTTTGAGAAGTTTGCTCAGAGTTTAAAGTGGCCAAGAGAGGGTTGGCATATTCTCTTACAAAGTGCAATTCAGGGGAACGCTTAGCAAGCCGATTCTGCTTTGGCAGTTGATGAAGCAGCTGATTATAGAACACAGAATAGTACAGCACAGTACAGGCCCATCGGCCCACAATGTTGTGCCAACCCTTAAACCGTGCATCCCATATATCCCCCCAACACCTTAAATTTCTCCATATTCCTGTCTAGTAGCCTTTTGAATTTCACTATATCTGCTTCCACCACAGACTCAGGCAGTGCATTCCACACACCAACCACTCTCTGAGTAAAAAAAACCTTCCTCTAATATCCCCCTTGAACTTTCCACCCCTTGCCTTAAACCTACGTCCTCTTGTATTGAGCAGTGGTGCCCTGGGGAAGAGGTGCTGGCTGTCCACTCTATCTATGCCTCTTAATATCTTGTATACCTCTATCATGTCTCCTTTCATCCTCCACCACTCCAGAGAGTAAAGTCCTAGCTCCCTTAATCTCTGATCATAACGCATGCTGACTAAACCAGGCAGCATCCTGGTAAATCTCCTCTGTACCCTTTCCAATGCTTCCACATCCTTCCTATAGTGAGGCGACCAGAACTGGACACTGTACTCCAAGTGTGGCCTAACTAGAGTTTTATAGAGCTGCATCATTAACTTGCAACTCTTAAACTCTATCCCTCGACATATGAAAGCTAACACCCCATAAGCTTTCTTAACTACCCTATCTACCTGTGAGGCAACTTTCAGAGATCTGTGGACATGTACCCCAGACCCCTCTGCTCTTCCACACCACCAAGTATCCTGCCATTTACTTTGTACTCTGCCTTGGAGATTTCACCTTCCAAAATGTACCACCTCACACTTCTGAGAGTAGAAGCAAAAAGTAGTAAGGTGAAAAGTAAAAGTGGCAGGCAGGCAAATCCAGGGCAAAAATCAAAAAGGGCCAGTTTTCAACATAATTGTATAAGGGCTAAGAGTGTTTAAAAACAAGGCTGAAGGCTTTGTGTGTCACTGCATGAAGCATTTGTAACAAGGTGAATGAATTGAATGTGCAAATAGTTATTAATGAATATGATATAGTTGGGATCAAAGAGACATGGCTCCCAGGTAACCCAGGATGGGAGTTCAACATCCAGGGATATTCAATATTCAGGAGGGATAGACAGGGAAGAAAAGGAGGTGGGGTAGCGTTGCTGGTTAGAGAGGGGATTAATGCAATAGAAAAGAAGACATTAGCCTGGAGGATGTGGAATCAATATGGGTAGAGCGGCGTAACACTAAGGGGTAGAAAACTCTGGTGGGAGTTGTGTTCATGCCACCTAACAGTAGTAGTGAGGTTTGGGATGGCATTAAACAGGAAATTAGAAATGCGTGCCATAAAGGAATAGCAGTTATAATGGGTGAGTTCAATCTACATATAGATTGAGTGAACCAAAATGGTAAGGGTGCTGAGGAAGAGGATTTCTTGGAATGTATGTGAGATAGTTTTCGGAACCAAAATGTCGAGGAACCAGCTAGAGAGCAAGCCATTCTAGACTGAGTATTATTGAGCGATGAGGAAGGGTTAGTTAGGAATCTTGTCGTGCAAGGCCCCTTGGTTAAGTGACCATAATCCGGTGGAATTCTTCATTAAGATTGAGAGTGACATAGTTAATTCAGAAACAAAGGTTCTGAACTTAAAGAAGGGTAACTTTGAAGGTATGAGACAGGAATTTGCTAAGATAGACTGGCAAATGATAATTAAAGGGTTGATGGTGGATATGCAATCGCAAGCATTTAAAGATCACATGGATGAACTACAACAAGTGTTCATCCCTGTTGGCAAAAGAATAAACCTGGGAAGGTAGTGCACCCATGGCTAACAAGGAAAATTAGGGATAGTATCAATTCCAAAGAAGAATCATACAAATTAGCCAGAAAAGGTGGCACACCTGAGGACTGGGAGAAATTCAGAGTCCAGCAGAGGAGGACAATGGGATTAATTAGGAAAGGGAAAAAAGATTATGAGAGAAAGCTGGCAGGGAACATAAAAACTGACTGTAAAAGCTTTTATAGCCTTTTAAAGAAAATGATTGGTTAAGACAAATGCAGGTCCCTTACAGTCAGAAACAGGTGAATTGATCATGGGGAATATGGCAGACCAATTGTATAACAACTTGGGTTCTGTTTTCTCTAAGGAGGACATAAATAATCTTCTGGAAATATTAAGGGACCGAGGGTCTAGTGAGATGGAGGAACTGAGGGAAATACATGTTAGTAGGGAAGTGGTGTTAGGTAAATTGAAGGGATAAAAGGCAGTTAGCTCCCCAGGGCCAGATGGTCTGCATCCCAGAGTGCTTAAGGAAGTAGCCCAAGAAAAGGTTGATGCATCAGTGATAATTTTTCAAAACTCTTTAGATTCTGGATTAATTCCTGAGGATTGAAGGGTGGCTAATGTCACCCCACTTTTTAAAAAAGGAGGGAGAGAGAAACCGGGGAATTATAGACTGGTTAGCCTGACATTGGTGGTGGGGAAAATGCTAGTGAGTTATCAAAGATGTGTTAACAGCACATTTGGAAAGCAGTGAAATCATCGGACAAAGTCAGCATGGATTTGTGAAAGGAAAATCATGTCTGACAAATCTTATAGAATTTTTTGAGGATGTATCTAGTAGAGTGGATAGGGGACAAGCAGTGGAAGTGGTATATTTGGATTTTCAAAAGGCTTTTGACAAGGTCTCATACAGGAGATTAGTGTGCAAACTTAAAACACATGGTGTTGGGGGTATGGTATTGAAGTGGATAGAAAATTGGCAGACAGGAAGCAAAGAGTGGGAATAAATGGGACCATTTCAGAATGGCAGGCAGTGACTAGTGGGTTACTGCAAGGCTCAGTGCTGGGACCCCAGTTGTTTATAATATTTATCAATGATTTAGACAAGGGAATTAAATGCAGCATCTCCAAGTTTGCAGATGACATGAAGCTGAGTGGCAGTGTTAGCTGTGAGGAGGATGCTGGGTGACTTGGATAGGTTAGTTGAGTGGGCAGATTCATGGCAGATGCAATTTAATGTGGATAAATGTGAGGTTCTTCACTTTGGTGGCAAGAGCAGGAAAACAGATTATTATCTGAATGGTGGCCAATTAGCAAAAGGGGAGGTGCAACAAGACCTGGGTGTCATTGTACACCAGTTATTGGAAGTGGGCATGCAGGTACAGCAGGCGGTGAAAAAGGCAAATGGTATGTTGGCATTCATAGCACAAGGATTCAAGTACAGGAGCAGGGAGGTTCTACTGCAGTTGTACAAGGCCTTCGTGAGAACACACCTGGAGTATTTTGTGCAGTTTTGGTCCCCTAATCTGAGGAAAGACATTCTTGCCATAGAGGGAGTACAAAGAAGGTTCATCAGATTGATTCCTGGGATGGCAGGACTTTCATATGAGGAAAGACTAGGCTTATACTCGCTGGAATTTAGAAGATTGAGGGGGGATCTAACTGAAACGTGTAAAATTCTAAAGGGATTGGACAGGCTAGATGCAGGAAGATTGTTCCCGATGTTGGAGAAGTCCAGAATGAGGGGTCACAGAGGGGTCACAGATAAAGGGGAAGCATTTTGGGACCGAGATGAGGAAAAACTTCTTCGCACAGAGAGTGGTGAATCTGTGGAGTTCTCTGCCACAGGAAACAGTTGAGGCCAGTTCATTGGCTATATTTAAGAAGGAGTTAGATATGGCCATTCTGGCTAAAGGGACCGTGGGTACGGAGAGAAAGCAGGTACAGGGTTCTGAGTTGGATGATTAGCCATGATCATACTGAATAGTGGTGTGGGCTCGAAGGGCCGAATGGCCTACTACTGCACCTATGTTCTATGTTTCTATCATCCGAACATCAACTCCCTAATCATTCTGCATCACTTATTAATTCCTTTTTAATTGATTATGGCATAATTGAAATTTGGAGGGATATGCATCCTAGTGATAGAGAATACTCTTTTCTTTCTCACATGTTCATAATAAATATTCGAAAATTGACTATTTTATAGTCGACCCTCAATTTCTATTTAATGTTCAGAAATGTGAATATGATGCAATTGTTATCTGTGATCATACTCCTTTAAGCCTAATATTTGAACTGAAAGATGTTGCTTCTACCAGACCACTTAGGTGTTTTCCAGAACATTTGTCAACAAAGCTCTGAATTTGTTGAGTTTATTGAAACTCAGATAAAAAATTTCTTTTTCTCTTTAATAACACAGGAAATGTCTCAAAGTTAGTAATTTTGGATACATTAAAAGACTTTAGGTGGTCAGTTTATTTCATATATAGCTAAACTGAAGAAACAGAATGGAATTAGATAAAATCTCAAAACAAATTAAAGAATTAGATAAAATCAATGCTATCTCTCCAAGTGTTGCTTTGTTTAAAACAGGAGTGGAATTACAATCACGGTATAATTTATTACTAACATATCCTATGGAAGGATATTTAGTTAAATTGAAAAGTCCGTTTTATATTTTTTGGGATAAAAATAATAAGCACTTAGCTTCCCAATTAATGGCAGCTGGAGCTGAAAGACAATGTTTAAAGATTCGTAAAAATAATGGAGATATATCAAGTAACGATGAAGACATCAATAATACTTTTCAGGATTTTTATTCTGATCTTTATAGATCTCAACTTTCTGCAGATTCCTCCAAAATGAAGGCTTTATTTTTACATAAGATTAAATTTACTCACATTACTGTTGAAGATCAACAGATGCCTGATGCTCCAATTATTGAGCATGGAATTCAGAAAGCTATGTTGTTAATGCAGTCAGGTAAAGCTCCTGGACTTGATGAGTATTTGGTAGGATTTTACATAAAAATTGAAAGGTTACTTTCTCCATACCTTTTGGAAATATTTCATGAATCCTTTGAGAAAGGTAGTTTACCTTCTCTATTTCCTTAGCTTCTATTTCCTTAATCCTTAAGAAAGATAAAAATCCTACTGAATGTTCATCATATAGACCTATTTCGTTATTAAATTTGGATTCAAAATTTCTCTCTAAGATAATGTCTAACCACTTGGAAAATATTTTAACTAAGATTACCTCGATGGATCAAACAGGCTTTATTAAAGGCCGTTACTGTTTCTCCAATGTTCAGAGATTGATGAACATTATATATTCATCTCTATCTAAGGAACCCCAATGTGTTATCTCTTTCGATGCAGAAAAGGCATTTGAAAGAGTTGATTGGTCATATTTGTTTAAAGTTTTAGAAAAAAAATTGGCTTTGGTAATAATTTCAATAGGATTCAAATGATTTATAAGAATCCTATTGCCACAGTTATTACTAATAATTTCAGGTCCCCTTTTTTCACGTTCACGGGCACAAGACAGGGTTTTCCATTATGCCCTTCATTATTTAATCTTGTACTGGAGCCTTTGGCCATAAAACTCTGTGAAGCTAAAAATAATCATGGTATTTCTATAAATTGAACCATACATAAGATTTCTCTTTACACAGGTGATCTTTTGGTTTTTATTTCAAACCCTGTGGAATCAATTCCTAATCTTTTGGAAACACAAAGATTTTGGTAAATTTTCAGGATATAAACTTCAATAAAAGGGAATTGTTTCAATTAAATGCCCCTGTGTTTATATATAATGATATTCCATTTAAAATTGTTCATTCTTTTAAATATTTAGGTATTATAATTACTAAAAAATATAAAGATCTTTATAAAGCTAATGTAGTTCTTTCAATGGACTCCATGAAACAACTATTTTCTGGATGGTATTCACTTACTCTTTCTTTAATGGGTCGTACCCATGCCATGAAAATGATGATTTTACCTAGATTTTTATATATTTTTCAGAAAATTTTCTTTTCATGAATCTTCTATTTCCTTAATTTGAATTATTTTCAATGGTTCCCTTCCAATTTTATTTTACATAAAAAGATTTTTATATATTTTCAAAAAAAAAGTTTGATCAAACTGACTCACTTATCTCGTCCTTTATTTGGAACAATAAGGGACCAAAAATTAATAAGTATCATTTACAATAATCTAAAAAAAATGGTGGTCATGCACTTCCTAATTTAAGACTATTATGGGGCTGTTAATATTCGACAATTATGATTTTGGCTATATTGGCTTGATAAGAGCCCAAAACCAGCTTGGATTGATTTGGAATTAAAAGCTGTCAAACAATTTCATTTAATCTCATTATTAGGAGCTCCACTACCTTTACTGCTCTCTAAAATTCCAAATTTAAATCTCTACGCAGTCATTAAACAGTCCTTACGGATTTTGTTTCAGTTTCACAATTTTTAAAATTTTAAACAACTTAAATTGTCTGGTTCTTTATATCGAATTTTTTTATTTAAACCTTCAATAACTGATCCCATTTTTCTCCTGTGGAGAAATCACGGGATCCGTTCTTTTGCAGATTTATTTTGTGATGGCTGATTGATGACTTTTGAAGAGTTAATTAGCAAATATTCTCTCTCTCATATACACTGCAATATTTTCAGGTTAGACATTTTTTTTACAAGAATACTTATCTAAGTTTCTATATATGCAAGAACCTGATTTGTTGGATACAATTTTGAATTTGAATCCCGTAGTAAGAGGTTCCATTGGTAGAATTTATAATTTATGTTTACTATAAAAAGGTATCCTCTCACTAAAGATTAAAAAAGATTGTGAGAGAGAACTTCATATGACCTTTGTTAATGAAGATTGGTTGCGAGTTCTGAAAATAGTAAATTCTTCTTCGATATGTGCCAATCACGGTTTAATTCAATTTAAAATTGTTCACCGTTATTATTTAACAAAGGTAAGATATCCAAAATATTTCATAACATAGACAATAACTGTGATAGGTGTAAAACTGAAATAGCCACTTTGTCACATATATTCTGGTCATGTTCTTCATTAAAATCTTTTTGGAAATCTTTGTTTTCTACAATTTCTAAAGCTCTGAAAATTAATTTACAACCTAATACATTGACTGTTTTAATTGGAATAGTTCCACATCATATTCAGGGTATTGCATCTTCACAGAAACATATAATTGCATTTGTTACATTGTTGGCAAGAAGGGCTATTTCATTAAAGTGGAAGGATACCTCTGTCCCTACATTAATTCAATGGTTTTCTCAAGTAATGTTATATCTGGGTTTGGAAAAGAAAAATGGAAGTAGAACTTTTGATCCTTGATTCGATTTTGAGAGAACATGGGGCTGTTTTGCCAAATTATTTAATTTGAACTATTTTATATGGTTTCCTTCCAATTTTATTTTATATAAGGATGAATTGGCAGTTAATGATTCTTTTTCTTTATATATATATATATATATATATATATATATATATATATATAGAGGGAGGGAGAGGGAGGGAGAGGGAGAGAGAGGGAGATAAATAATGGTAAGATGTATTGCTCTGAGAGTTGATTCCTAATGTTTTTTTTCTCTTTTCCCTTTTTTTGTAGTTAGGGTTTGTAGTGGGGTTTCTTCTTTTTAGTTAGTTGGGGTTCTCCTTTTTCCCTTCTTTTCCTTATATATATATATTCATTTTCATATATTTTGATAAGCTTTTTTTTCTTCAGCTTTATTAATTGTATATATCAATATATATCAACTTGTTGAAGTTTTGTATCATTTTATAGCTGTAGATTATGCATCAATAAAAAGTTTCTGAAAATGAAAATGGAGATTCATTATTTTTGTTAAAGGATTTATGATTTAATCATGATGGCATGAAGTCGATCTGGTATTGAATTGAGAAGCGGCAAGACCTTTCCTGAAATGGAACAAACGGAACAAATAAAGAAATCGGAGAAATCTGTTACTTTCGCAAAAATACATGATATGAAACTTGAATTTGGTTCGCTTACAGATGACGGATGCCAACAGAAAGCTTGACAAATCTATCTCGACTGTTCAAGAATCTCTGAAGAATTTGGACTTTCAATTTCAGATGCTCAAACAGACTACCCATCGAATTGAGAGGGCACAGTAACTATTCAGGCAAACAGTTAACGAACAAGAATTGAAGATGTCATCTATGGAAAAGAAAGTTAATGATGTCACATTGGAATTATCAAGAACAACGAGAAAAAAAAATGATTGATTTAGACAGCAGAGCACGCCGGAGGAATTTTCGGGTTTGCCTGAAAATACTGAAACTGGTGACCTGTTAAAATTCTTCTGAGATATGCTACATTCACTTTTTAGTGAGATCCTTGAAGCGAACCCTTTACTGGACAGCGCACATAGAATTCCGAGATTTTGGCATTTATCTGAATTACGTCCACGACCACTCATCCTTTTCTTGCATTGTTATACAAGCAAAAAAGCTATACTCCGAGAGGCTAGAAAAAGAGGACAACTAATCTACAATTCAACTGAAATTAGTATAGTGGAAGATTTTGCTCCTGAGATTTTTGCCGAAAGCAGGAAATACTGGAAAGTGGTGATTTTTTCTTTCTCAATAATAGAAGTTTTGAGTCTTTTTTTTCTATGAATAGTTAAGAGGAGTTGTGGTTCCTTTTTTATATTAGCTCAATATTATACTCTACATGATTTTGACAGTGCATATTCCTTTCTTTGCACTTTTATTGAAATATACATTTGATAGATCTTCTCTGACTCTCAAGAGATCTCATCTGAAATGTTGTCCTTCACCCACTGATGGATTTTGTATATCTTTTTACAGGTTAAATTTGACAAGGAATTCTTCTGTGGGAATTAAAACACAACAAACCAGTTGTGCTGTCTCTGTCTGGATATTTAAGAAGTGGAGCAAGGGATCCAATCAACCATCCTTCCTGGTCAGACTGTGGGGAGAGATTCACTGGGTCATCTGACTGACTGGCACACACATCATTTTACATAGAGGAGAGGCCATTAAACTGCTCAGACAACAGGAATGAATTCACTCAGTCATCTCATCTGAAGGTACATCAGCGAGTTCACACTGGGCAAGGCCATTCACCGGTACTGCGTGTGGGAAGGGATTCAGGCTGTCTTCCCACCTGTGGACACACCAGTTAGTTACACTGACAGAGGTTGGTCATCTGCTGAACTTGTGGAGAAGGATTTATTCGGTCATCTAACGTAATGGCTCACCAGCAAGTTCAAAGTGGGGACCGGCTGTTCACCTGCTCGGACTGTGAGAAGAGATTCACTCACTCTTCCACCCTATGGAGACACCAGCGAGTTCACACTGGGGAAAAGCCGTTTACCTGCTCAGAATGTGGGAAGAGATTCACTGAGTCATCCACCCTACTGGTACATCAGAGAGTTCACACTGGAGAGAAGCCGTTCACCTGCTAAGAATGTGGGAAGAGATTCACTGAGTCATCCAATCTACAGAAGCACCAGTGAGTTCATACCAGGAAGAAGCCGTTTACCTGGTCAGGCTGTGGAAAGGGATTCACTTCATCATCTAATCTACTGACATACCACCGAGTTCACACTGGAGAGAGACCATTCACCTGCTCAGACTGTGGTAAGGGATTCACTCAGTCATCCAAACTATAGAGTCATCAGCGAGTTCACACTGGGGAAAAGCCATTCACCTGCTCAGACTGTGGGAAGGAATTCATTCAATCATCCAATCTACAGAGTCATCAGAGAGTTCACACTGGGGAGAAGCCGTTCACTTGCTGTGAATGTGGGAAGGCATTTTCGTCATCTCATCTACTGAAACACCAGCAATTTCACACTGGTTAGAGGCCGATCACCTGCTCAGACATTGGGAAGAGATTATCTCAGTCATCTCCACCAAATGTGCATCACTCAGTTCACACTGGGGAGTGACTGTTCACCTGCTGTGAGTGTGGAAGGGATTCTCTCAGTAATTAACCTTGTGGTTCACAATAGGGAGAAAGTTTCAGTAAGCTGCATACTGGATATTTGTCCATCCCCATTGCTGAATGCAATTTCGAGAGTGACTGTCGGTGCTGAACTCTGCAATTATTGCTGCTGCTCACCACACCCAGTTCTGCACCCTGGTCACCAGGCATGGGTGGAGTTTCTTCTACTGCATATTCACCTTTAATGGGACTGGAGTTTAATATTCTGGCTCTGAGACAAATAAATCAGTTCTATTTTGAACTCTGTCTTCGGAATCTGTTGAATTTATAACACTGCTAGTGTATAGTAGAGGGTCAACTCAGGCCAGCTGGACCCTGCCAGTTATACTGTTCCAGGTCAATCCTTTTAAATCCTCCCCTGTTGTTCACCTCGCTCTGCCAGTGGTGATGGGTTCCAAGCAGTCACTATCCTGTGGGTGAAGAGGTGTCCCTTGAATTTCCTGCAGACTGAAGAAGTCGAGCTGACTGCAGTCCTGCCTGAGATGTTCTTCGCCCCTCAAATCTCTGGGCTGAGGAAGAATGACATTGGTAGTTAACCTCCTTATTCATGGCTCATTTCCACATTATGGGTCATTTTCCCTGCTTCTGAAGGGTTATGAAAGCACTCTGTCCCCTAAAGACTGAAAGCGGAATGGGGAACCATCTGTCGGATGTTCAACGGAGCAGGGTCAGAAACCAGAGGCAAATCGGCACAGGGCAGAGTTTGGGGCTCGGCGATGATCAGGGTAAAAACGTATGATGAGGAGAAGGGAATCAGCAGCGGAGCGTGGCAACGAATGACGGAGTAGCAAGATTTGGAAGCTGATTGACAGAGAAAATAATTTGGTTGACTGATGACACAAACAATACCTGTGGTGAGGTGCTCCACGTGTCGAGGAACGTGTGTGTTGGGAACGGTTTTATCTATTGGGGGGAGTTGTTCCTGCTTGTTTATCCTGTAATGTTATATCTGGATGGTTATTATGAGTTGTCCTGTCTGAAATAATGCATTGATTATCATGTAATTTGTAAGATTTTGACTCTAAAACTGGATCACGCTTGAATTTATGGTGGCTTTTTGAAGTGATGGAGGTCATTCATCAGTTTGTATTTTAAAGCAATATGTTGGTGAACGATATTTGCCACTTGATTGTACTTTTGTAAGTAATTCGATTGAGTTAAACTGCTGCAGGATCCTGGATTGTGTTGGATTGTGTCTGGTTTCACTTGGCATTTTGTGCACTTACTGCCTTGTTTGTTTGTATCTGATGTATTTTTGATTTTTTTTTACATTTTGTTAACCACCTCGTCCTGTATTTATGCAAGGAACCCCTCTGTTTCTGGGAAGAGGTCTCCAACTCTCAGTCAGGTTCTCGATGCTTCCCTGTCACCGTCTAGTCTGCTCAGATCGTTGGGATGTCTCCCATGGATGGTCATACTCATTCAACTGGTTAATGTTTTCTTCCAGAGTGAAGACTCATTTTTCTGAGTTGGCCTCTCATTTAAGTTTTCTGGTCTGTATTTCTTATTACGATTGCATATCCACACATGAAGTGCTGAATCCAGTTCATGTTTGTTGAAAAAAAATACTTAGAAGTTTCATCTGACTGTTCTGTGATTTTTTTTCAAGTGTATGATTTCCCTCCCTCCTGTCCAAAGTCTAAGTGGGTTTGAGTGTAAATAGTCCTTTCTAAAGTTGCTATTTATCTTTGTAAAGTTGCTAATTGAAATAGGACCAAGATATTTTTATTAAAGAAAAATCAATGTTGGTATTGATGAAGGTGTTTATTGCATTTGTTGTATTTGTTAACTATTTAGCTCTGTTTGACAGGGTTTTTTTAAGCCTTGAACTAAATTTTGTCAAAGGTTTTTCCAGATACGTGGGAATCAAGAGTCCTGATGAAGGGTCTTGGCCCGAAATGTTGATTCCCATCCATAGATGCTACCTGACATGCTGAGCTCCTCCAGCACTTTGTGTGTAGTTCTCTAGCATTTGCAGGTCCTCTTGTTTCTCAGATACTTATATATTTCTTGAAAGAATAAGCCAAGAACAAGCTGCTATTTGGGTTGTGTGGCTCTGTTGGTAAAATATTAAATAAAATCATTGGAAAGAAGTGGCATGGGGTTGGAAGGTGTAGAAGCTCCTTGGGTAGAATTACCGAGCAGCAAATGTAAATAAAATCCCTGATGGGAATTGTATAGAGACCTCCAAACAACAGTAAGTATGTGGTCCACAAATTACATTGGGAGATAGAAAATGCGTGCCAAAAGGGCAATGTTACAATGGTCATGGAGGATTGTCATGCAGGTGATTAGGAAAATTAGGATGGTGTTTGGCTCAAGAGGAGGAATTCCTAGAATGCCTTCAAGATGTCTTTTTTTTTAGAGCAGCTCGTGGTTGAGCCCACTTGGTGATCAGCTGTTCTGGATTGGGTGATGTAACAAACCGGAATTAATTAGGTCACTTAAGTTCAAGGAACCCTTCTGGATTAGTGATCTTAATATGATCAAATTCACCCCGACATTAGAGAAGGAGAAGCTAAAGTCAGATGTGGAATATAGAGAATTGGAGCGGCATCAGAGAAAAATTGGTCAAAATTGATTTGAAAAGAACACTTCCAGGGTGAAAACAGAGCAGCAACGGCTGGAATTTCTGGAAGCAATTCGGAAGGCACAGGATATATACATCAGAAGGAGGAAGTGGAATTCCAAAGGTAAGGTGACAAAACCGTGGCTGATAAGAGAAATCAAAGAAAACATGAAAACCAAAGAGAGGGCATAGAGCAAAAATTACTCGGAAGTTAGATGATTGGGAAGCTTTTAAAAACCAACAGAATGCAACTAAAATAATTAAGAAGGAAATGATGGAATACATAGGTGAGCTAGCCAGTAATGTTCAAGAGGATGCCATATTTTTCTTCATGTATATATAGTGTTAAAGAGAGGCTGAAGTGGATATCAGACCACTGAAAAATGATGCTGGAGAGGTAGTAATGTGGTGGGGGTGCATGGGAATGGCAGATGAACTGAATAAGTATTGTACATCACTCATTACTCTGCCAGGAACACGGAAGTCCCAGATGTCAGTGGTCAGAATGTGTAAAGTAACGTTACTCAGGGGAAGGTTTTTGGGAAACGCAAAGGTCTGAAGTTAAATAGTTCACCTGGACAGGTTGGTGTACACTCCAGAGATCTGAAAGAGGTGGCTCAGGAGATGTGGCGGTATTAGTAATGAACTTTTGAGAATCGTTAAGGAAATTATATCCTGAGAAGATTCTTCCTTCATTACTCCCATTCTCCCAGTTTCACCTGCCATCTACCACTTCTTCCATCCCTCTCACCCCCACACTTCTTCCTCTGATGTCTCATTTCCCCCCCCCCCAGTCCTGATGAAGGGTCTCGGCCCGAAACGTCGACTGTTTACCATTTCCCATATACGCTGCCTGGCCTCCGAGGTTCCTCCAGCATTTTGTGTTTGTGTTGCTTGGATTTCCAGCATCCACAGATTTTCTCCTGTTTTTGATAAAACAAAAGCGGGATCACGTAATATAGCAAGAAAACAGTGGGAAGTTAGAGGATTGGAAAGCTTTTACATAACCAACAGGAGACAACGAAAAGAAGACACACAGGAGGGAGAAGATGAAAAATTAAAGTAAGTGAGCCAATAATATCAGTTATCAAGAGCTGTTCATACATATAAATAGTAAAAGAGGGCGAGTTGATATTGTACTGCTGGAAGATGACGCTGCCGATCGAGCAAAGAAATAGCGGCCGAACGTAACAAGTATTTTGTGTCATTCTTCACTGTATAAGACTATAAGATATAGGAGCAGAATTAGGTCATTCAGCCCATCAAGTCTGTTCTGCCGTTCTATCATGGATGATCCCGGTTCTCACTCAACCCCATGCACCTGTCTCCTCGGAATATCCTGTAATGCCCTGACTGATCAGCAAGCTTCTGGATTCTGCCTTAAATGTACCCACAGACGTGTTCCTCACCGCCGTCTGTGTCAGGGAATTCCACAGATTCACTGCTCTCTGACTGAATAAGATTCTTTTTAACGAAACTGAAAGGTCGCTGCTCAGTGTTGAGGCTGTGTCCTCTGTTATCGCAACCCCCACCATACGAAAAGTCCAGTCCTCAGCCACCCTTTCTGGACTTTTCGCACATTCGTTGGGTTTCAGTGAGATTTGCCACCCCGCCACCCGCATTCATTAAACTTAGGTCAGTGCAGGATTACAGGCCCAAGGCTGGCAAACGCTCCTCATATCTTAACCCCTTCATTCCCGGAATCATCTTCTTGAATATCCTCTGGACTCTCTCCAACGTCAGCATACGTTTTCAGAGATATGGGTTACAAATGCTCTAATTGCGGCCTAATATGGTATTATAAACAACCAGCATTATCTCCTTGCTTATATCTTCCACTTTACTCTAAATAAATGCCAGCATTGCATTTGCTTTCTTTACACAGGCTCGTCCTGTAGATTAACCTTCTGCGAGGCTTGCGCCATGATTCATATTTCCTTCTGTACTTCTGTTGTTTTAACCTTCTTCCCAATCAGATAATAGTTCACTATTGTTCCTTTTGCTAAGAAGCACTATCGTACATTTCCCAATATTGTATTCCATCTGCAACATTTTTGCTCATTCTTCAAATTTGCCTGTGTCCTTCTGCAATCACATTGCTTCCTCAGCACTATCAACGCCTCCATCTATCTTTCACAAATTTGTCCCATAGCCCGAGCTTCGGACGGGCTCCACGTCCGGATTACCTCGGTTGTGTCAATCATAATTTGCACACACTTTACTGAATGACAGGACACCATTTAAAATTGTTACTGACAATTTTATTTATTTAGGTATAAAAATTACCAAGAAATATAAAGATTTATTCAGATTGAATTTTTTACCTATGCTTCATCAAATTCAACAACTTACTACTAGATGGTCTCCTTTATCCTTATCATTGGTTGGTCGGATCAATGCTGTTAAAATGATGATTTTACCGAAATTTTTATATTTATTTCAAGCCTTACCAATTTTTATTCCTAAGTCTTTTTTTGATAGCATTGATTCAAAAATTTCCTCATTTGTGTGGCAAAATAAAAACCCCAGATTAAGTAAAAAAACAGTTACAGAAATCTAAAATAGATGGTGGTTTAGCTTTACCTAATTTTAGATTTTACTATTGGGCGAATAATATTCGAATTTTAATATACTGGAAACTAGATTTAGATTTACCATTGTGCCCACAGTGGGTAAATTTAGAATGTAATGATGCACAAGGATATTCTTTATTTTCAGTTCTTGGTTCCTCTCTCCCTGTTGATTTAGTTAAACTTAATAAACAGATATCTAACCCTATTGTCAAACATACATTACGAATTTGGTTTCAATTTCGTCAATTTTTTACTCTAAAAAACTTCGTTCTTGATAGCCCTATCTTACTTAATTTTTTCTTTAAACCTTCTTTAACAGATCAAGCTTTTAGCATATAGAAAAGGAAAGGTATAATATGTTTTCGCGATCTTTTTTTCTGAAGGTAGTTTGATGTCTTTTGATCAACTTTCTAACAAATTTAAGTTACCTAAATCTAATTTTTTTAGATATTTACAAATTAGAATTTTTTTGTATAAAGTTTTATCATCCTTTCCTAATTCAACTTTGATAGATTTTTCAGATATGATTTTTAATTTAAATCCCTGTCAGAAGGGATTAGTGGCTCTTATTTATAATATGATTATGAAGATACAACCAGAGGTATCGGGTGGAATTAAACAGGAATGGGAAAAAGAACTTCAATTCAATATTTCAACGGAAAAATGGGAAAAAAATTTACAAATGGTTAATTCTTCTTCTATATGTGCTAAACATGCTCTAATACAATATAAGATTGTACATAGAGCTCATATGTCTAAAGATAAGCTTGCTCGGTTTTATTCTCATGTTAATCCTCAATGTGACAGATGTCATTTAGATGTGGCTTCATTGACCCACATGATTTGGTCATGTCCTACTTTACATAATTATTGGAAGGACATATTTGCTACCATTTCCTCAATTTGGAATATTGATTTACAACCTCATTTTATCACTGCAATTTTTGGTATACCATATGAAGATGATAGTCGATTCTCCCTTTCAATTAGACGAATGATTGCCTTTGTAACATTAATGGCCAGGAGATCTATATTACAAAATTGGAAAGAAGTAAATCCTCCTACCACATTTCAGTGGTTCTCTCAAACTATTTCTTGTTTAAGTTTAGAAAAAATTAGAAGTACTATTTTTGATTCATCAATTAAATTTGAACAAACTTGGGGACCGTTCATTCGACACTTTCATATGAATTAATTTGGCCTCTTCCAGACCTTTACTCTTTTTATTCTTGTTCTGGTATGGAGTTCCGGAGTTTTTGACACTATCATATACATATAAACTATTATTGCTGCCCATGTTAGTTTAGGTTTATTTTTTTATTTCTTTAAATATATTAAAAAATAAATAATAATAATAAAAAATCATAATTTTTCAACAGTGAAAACCAGGATCTAATTCTGACTTCGCTTGTTGTTTGTTTCTCCGATTCGTCCAACCACACAAGTCACTGATAAAAGGAATCACATATCTAGTATATCCACTTTCCAACTAGACCTGATCATCAGGGGAGACGGCCGGCACCAGTGGATCTCCCAAGAGTTTCTTTACTCATTCAGTCTTCTGGTTTTTAATGGAGAATCCTGCCGGGCAGATCTTCAAAAATTTCCAGAAGAAGTTACACGTAGGTTAGATTCAGGAGAATCGTTGGATGTTGTGTACTTGGATTTTCAGAAGGCCTTTGAGAAGGTGCCGCTCATGAGGCTGTTTAACCAGTTAATATTCAATGGCATAAGACCATGAGACCATAATATGTAGGAGTGGAATTAAACCATTTGTTACATCGAGTGTGCTTCGCCATTCCATCGTGGCTGATCCAATTTTCCTTTCAGCTCCAGTCTTCTGTCTTCCACCCACACCTACATATGTCCTGAACAATCAAGAATCTATCACACTGTGCATTAAATATACAGAAACACTTGGACTCCGCAGATGACTGTGGTAAAGAATTCCACTGATTCACCACTCTCTGGCTGAAGGAATTCTTCCTCAGTTCCGATTTAAAAGGATTGCCTTCCGTAAAATCCTCTCCACACCCACTCTATCAAGACCTTTCACTATTCGATAGTTTTCAATGAGGCCACTCTTAGTTTTTCCGAATTCCAGTGAATACAGACACCAAGTGGTCAAACATGTTTCAGGTGGCTCGCCATCCAATCCTGGAATCACTTCCGTGAAACTAATTTGAACCATCTCCAGTCAAACACATTTAAGGTAAGGGGCCGAGAACTGCTCATAACACTCCAGGTGAGGCCCCACCAGTTCTTTATAAAGTGTCCGCATTATCTTCTTGCTTTTATATTTTGGTTCTCTGGAAATCCACGCTGACATTGCACCCATTCTTCACCGGAGACTCAACCTGCAAATTTCCCCTTTATGAACTGTCACACAGGAGTTCCCAGGTCCCTTTCCCCCTGAGTTTCTGTTTGTATTTCCCCTCCGTTTAGAAAAGAGTCAATGCTTTCATTTCCCCTACCAATGTTCATGACCAGAGACGGTACTGCCTTCCATCTGCCATCTTTTCGATTATTTGACACTTTTCCCAGGTTTATGGAAATGTAGTCGTTGTGTACGTTCACGTGCTGATTTAGCACAGACAATAAAAGCACTTATCAATAAATACAAACTCCTTCTGTACCTAACTGATCATTATTGCTGATGGGTAATCCTTGTAACACATTCTCTCAATCGTCACAGATACATCTGACATCATCCGAAAGTCAGGACATAGCAGCATTAAACAATGAGGCCTACACAATACTGATGTCAGTCTCCAGAACGCCATGATAGTTTACACGAATAGAGTGGCTGGAAAGTTCACACGGATTGAGAAGTAGGTGTGTGAGGTTTACTCGTGCCTCAGGGTTTAGCAGCCGGAGCTGAGAGCAAAAGGAAAAATAATACCATTGATAATAATTTACCTGTTTAAAAACAGGATATAAAATTGTAGCATCATGCATCCCACAGCTATTCGACACTCACTTAGATAATCACAATATAATTACAGAAGAGCAGAAAGTATGCCGTGAGGGTGTAAAAATATGTAAAGATAACTGATAATAGATTCTGTAATTCTAAATCAAGCCCGAATGAATATGTGAAAGCTTTCATGTTGTTATGTTGACTACAAAAATCATTCAATTCTGCCCCACACTAGAGAAACATGTCATTTGGACTGGACAACCGCAGAACATTAAACATGTTTGTATAATCTATATTTTCATTTCTATTTATCATCTGTTATGAGCGGAGAGACAACATCTGCCGGAAGTAAATTCCTTGTATGTGTACAGGTACTTGGCGATTAAAGTCTGATTCTGAATCTGATTCTGATTCTGATAATGAAAGGTGCAATAGAGCGAGTAGAGCAGCAAGGTCCGATACTCCCGATGGATGGAAATGAAACAGATAAACACCTGGGATATCAAAATGCAAGCAAACTAGATCATGACGTGATAAATAGAAATAAACCACTTCAGGGCTCAAGAAAATGCACCAGAAAGAGCTCAATAGTGAAAATATTACAAAGGCAACACACAGGCTTGCTGCAAATACTTTATATTTGTTTGTCAAAGCCTATCTGGAAAACTGATAAAGAAAAATAACAACTGAAATGAAAATTTTAGAAAATGTTCTACTTGAGATCATGCACTTGAGAGCAATTTTCTTCATGCACTTGCGAGCAGGTACCTCGGACAGAGGCGGAAGATAAATACCTTAAATGAAAGTACAATATAGGAAAAATAATAAAATTCTCACTTCAGACCAGAAAGTTATCCGATGGAAGAACATGACCTTCCACGGAGAACATCCCCACGATCTGAACAGAGTCGATGTCGACAAGGAAAAGTCGAAGGTTTGGCTCAGAGTTGGAGTCCTTTTCCCAGGAACGGTGCAACTCAAGGTGGTGAACTCTGAACCAATATAAAATACAGAAGAACAACAAATTCAAGCCGACAATGTCACGAGAAAGCAGAAACAATTGACCGCAGCACAGGATCCTGCAGCAGATTAACTCAGTTTGATTACTGATACAGGTGAAATCAGGTGGCAAGCGTCATTCACCAAGTTCTCGCTTTAAAATGCTAACTCATAAAAGGTGTTTACATTTGTATCAGTGGAATCCTGATCCAGGTTTAGATTCGGAATCCTACCATTACATTAAGGCTGGTCCATTATCACAAATAGTGCCAATATATAACGCCCGTCCGTAAATCACCCCACGTACCTCATCGTCAGCAGGAATACTCCGGTTCCCACCCCCGCCAAATTAGTTTAAACCCTCCCGAACAGCTCTAGCATACATTGTCACAATAGTAATATTCACAACTGGTCTCATCCCAAACACACTATACAGTATTTTTAAACAGTTAGGCCTTCACAGCAATGTTTATGTCAGCCTCCAGAGAGCCACAACAATAAACAGCTCCAGAATGTTTATGTCAGCCTCCAGAGAGCCGCAACAATAAACTGCTCCAGAATGTTTATGTCAGCCTCCAGAGAGCCACAATAATAAACTGCTCCAGAATGTTTATGTCAGCCTCCAGAGAGCCGCAACAATAAACTGCTCCAGAATGTTTATGTCAGCCTCCAGAGAGCCACAATAATAAACTGCTCCAGAATGTTTATGTCAGCCTCCAGAGAGCCACAATAATAAACTGCTCCAGAATGTTTATGTCAGCCTCCAGAGAGCCGCAACAATAAACTGCTCCAGAATGTTTATGTCAGCCTCCAGAGAGCCACAACAGTAAACTGCTCCGGAATGTTTATGTCAGCCTCCAGAGAGCCACAACAGGAAACAGCTCCGGAATGTTTATGTCAGCCTCCAGAGAGCCACAACAGTAAACAGCTCCGGAATGTTTATGTCAGCCTCCAGAGAGCCACAACAGTAAACAGCTCCGGAATGCTCCGAAAACTCCCCAGCTTGAGCTGAGAGAACAAAAAAACTTAAATAGTAATCAGAATGAAAAGCTTCATTAGGCGTGTGATAGACGGGGTTGGTAATGCTGATTAACTCCCACAACACAAAATATCTCTCAATGGTGAGTTGTCTACACTGTCTGAACAAGCCCAGCTCCTGACCTTCACATGAGGTTTAACTACTAAGCCCGGCGGAACCATTTCTATTGACAGGATGAGGAGCAAAGGCGGCTCACCATGGCTTCGGACGGATGGGGCTTGTCAGCCGGGGTTGGCACTCATCATGCGATGGAAAATTCTATTCTCAAACCTACGACAAAATCCAGTCCGTGGGAAAGCCTCGGTAGCAAACTACGAGGAAAAGTCCGGAGCAACAGCTCCACGGCAAAAGCGTGCTCTGTGTATTCTGTTGTAACGGCTTTCATATTGTCTTGTGTATCAAGGAGACAACTCGGTCGCATCATCCACGGTCCACACTGGCCAATGGAGAGAGTCATAATAATGCAAAACAGTAAATAAATAAATGAATGAATGAATGAATGAATGAATGAATGAATGAATGAATGAATGAATGAATGAATGAATGAATGAATGAATGAATGAATAAATACATACATATATACGTAGACAGATAGGTAGATTCGGAGATAGATAGATAGAT
This sequence comes from Hypanus sabinus, assembly GCF_030144855.1. NCBI lineage: Eukaryota > Metazoa > Chordata > Chondrichthyes > Myliobatiformes > Dasyatidae > Hypanus > Hypanus sabinus. Next base: position 29,262 of record NW_026779675.1, read on the forward strand.
AGATAGATAGATAGATAGATAGATAGATAGATAGATAGATAGATAGATAGATAGATAGATAGATAGATAGATAGATAGATAGATAGATAGATAGGTAGATAGTTAGATAAATATAGGTAGATAGAAGTCAGATAGACAGGGAGGTAGATAACTTGATAGATGAATACATCACATCAATATTACGAGAACATGACTTTCAGAGCCATTGAAAGTGTGTCCAGGGTTGGGGAATCTGTTCAGTTTTGCGCTGAGTGCAGTAATCCGCATTGTTTCAGGTGCCTGATGGTAGGAGTGAGGAACTGTTCCTGAACCTGGTCTTGTGTCTCTTTCCGAGGGCAGCCGGGATAAAAGAGAATCAACTGGAAGGTGGTCGCTCTTGCTTGTGCCTTCTGCTTCCTTGTGACGTCACACGTTGTAGATGTGTCGCTACTTTCCTGTGTTTTCACCTGTCGGGTGTGTGGGACTTTTCCTGTGATGGGATGGGATGCATCCACTACCTTGTGCAGGTGTTTCCGTTCTGCGGCATTGGTGTTCCCTTACCGGGCCGCCATGCACCCGGATCAATACTGCACTCCGTGCGGAGATTTATAGCGCAGTCCGAGCCCAGATTAGCAAACCAAAATCAGAATCAGGTTTATTACCACCGGCATGTGACGTGAAATCTGTTAACTTAAGAACAGCAGTTCAATGCAATACATAATCTAGCAGAGTTAATAATAAAAATAATAAATAAATTAAAACATAATAAATACACAAGTGAAAGGATCATCAAAAATTTGTTAAAAACAGAACAGAAATGCTGTATATTAAAAGGTGAGGTAGTGTCCAAAGCTTTCAAAGTCCATTTAGGAATCGGATGGCGGAGCGGAAGAAGCTGTTCCTGAATCGCTGAGTGTGTGCCTTCAGGCTTCTGTATCTCCTCCCTGATGGCGGAGGGGAAGAAGCTGTTCCTGAATCGCTGAGTGTGTGTCTTCAGGCTCCTGTACCTCCTCCCTGATGGCAGAGGGGAAGAAGCTGTTCCTGAATCGCTGAGTGTGTGCCTTCAGGCTTCTGTATCTCCTCCCCGAAGGTAACAGTGAGAAATGGGCATGCCCTGGGTGCTGGAGGTCTTTAATAATGGACGCTGTTTTTATGAGACACCGCTCCCTAAAGATGTCCTGGATACTTTGTAGGCTAGTACACAAGATGGAGCTGACTAGATTTACAACCTTCTGCAGCTTCTTACGGACCTGTGCAGAAGCCCCTCCACACTCAGACAGTGACGCAGCTTGTCAGAATGCTCTCCACGGTTCAACGATAGAAGTTTTTGAGCGTATTTGCTGACATGCCAAATCGCTGCAAACTCCTAATAAAGTACAGCCGCTGTCTTGCCCTTTTAATGACTACATCAATATACTGGGACAAGGTTAGATCCTCAGAGATCTTGACACCCAGAAGCTTAAAGCTGTTCACTCTCTCTACATCTGAACTCGTTCCCTCGTCTGACGGTTCATTATTGTAAAACTCAAAATCAAATTTCAACATACTTTCATTTTCACATTCTGCTGGCGTGTTAGTTCCACCGCATTTGGGTCTCCCGAGGTCTGTCACGGATCAGTTGCCTGAGAACTGGATGGTTGCAAATGTATTCGGTTACTTAAGATAGATTCTGGGGCTAATTCCTTGAACACGACGTCAGAAGTGGGTACATTATTAGCAGATATTCTACGGGATCGTCTATGTAAACATTTGGGTAGACTGGGCCTTCTTAGGTCTGTGCGTGTTCGGTCGTGCCTCACCAATCTTAAAAAAGTTTTTCGCGGAGGTTACCAGGAAAGCTGATGAAGGAATCGCAGTGGCTCATGCCTGCCTGGACTTTAGAAAAGCCTTTGTCAATATCGGGCCTGAGAGGTTGGTCCGGCTGTTCCGTCTTCTGGCACTGAGGATGCGGTAGTAAATTGGACGCAACATTGGCTTACGGCAGGGGTTCCCCTCTTTGTATCCACGGACCCCTCGGTTAATCGTAGGGCTCCATGCAATAAACATATTGGAAACCCTGTCCTAGGGGCAGAATTCAGTGGGTGGTAGTAGGTATTGGCCTCTCTAACTGGAGGCCTGCAGTTACTAGTGTAACGCAGGTGCTGCTCTGGGTTCATTGCTGTGAGTTTTATAGATCAACAATCTGACAGACAGTCTGATAAATTCACTCAACAGATTTGCGAATGACACCAATATTGGATGAGTGGTAAACAGCGAGAGAGGCTGATGGTCTTGAATACAGGTTAGTGTGTGGTGTATCACTTTGGGAGGACTAGCCATGACACGATTTACACTGTAAAAGGGAGGGCATTGAGTACTGCGGTATAACAGAGGGACCTGGGAAGACTGATCCATTATCCCTTGAAGGTGGCGTCGCAGTCAGATAGGATTGTAAAGAGAACTACAGGTACATCGGCCTTCAGACATCGAAGCGACGAGTACAGGGGCTGTGATGCTATGCTAAAGCTATATAAGACGTTGGTAATGCCTAATATCGGGTATTGTATGTGTTCTGGTCACCACATTGCATGAACGATATCAATAATCTTGACGGTGTAGATAGAAAAATTAGAAGGATGATGCCGGGACATGAGGAGGGGAGTTGGAGGGAAAGATTGAGTAGGTTAGGAATAGGTTTTTTATTCCTCCAAGCGTTGGGGTAAGAGAGAAGGATTTTAACAGATGTTGCAATTTATGAAGTGTATAGATAGCGTAAATACAAGCAGGACAGTTGCCTTTTCGGGACGAGACACTTTGTCTTGACTCTTCATAGAATCCATGCTATACAGATCTCCGAGGAGGGGATCTCTGCGCACAATTAACCATTTTATTCTCATGCACATAGAAAGGGGTTCGAAAATTAGTGCCAGGATCCTCCCTGATTTACCATCAATCCGCTTTCCCCGGCACTCAGATATTTGCACGGCTCTAATCTGAAGCCAGTGCACGCCCGGAAGCTCAGTTATTGATGCTGGTTCTTAATGCGGCGTTCTTTCCAATGCGTCTCTCCATTGACCGTCTCTCTGTTCCTGATGTGCTGTAGCGGAAGTGACGCAATTGGCCCGTTGTATGTCATGTTTTATGAAATGCCAAAGAGCCCCCGGCCCACTGCTTCTCCATGTTTCTCTATCTAAACACGAGAACAGCGTGCTTCAGGAATAGCTGTGTTTAATTATCCCGATGCTTTACTGTGTCTCTGTATTTATGCCCCATTACGCAGTTCATCTCTGTTTAGCAGTTTAATACACACTTTTTTCCTGAATCAATTTCTTTCTGAAATTCAACTTCGAATATCATCTAGTAACTCTGTAACATATTTAATATCGTCAGTGCTACTTGTTTGCATTAAGACCGGTGTTGACACAATATTTTCTGTTTTACTCTGTCTGGTACAGCAGCGGACAATGTCTGTAATGCTGGGTTCACTGGTTTGCATTTCGCGCCGCATACTCGCCAACATCTGTGTTTGCGACTGACTCCGGTAACAGTGCAAACAGTGAGGGTTTGCGCCAGAAATCATTCATGTTAATGTCCATTAAAATTCAATCCCCGCAAGCAAAGTGACAGTGAATCACATGAAAGGTGCGTCATCACGGGGAATTAACGAGACAAAGACTCCACTCGCAATGTGAGTGTGGAATCAGCGCTGATGAGGTGGACTCACCCACAGGATTACAGACTACTGTCGTCCCCAGCGATGCGCAGATAATGTCCTGTCATTACACGGAGTAGTTTGACAACATCACATTTGGTGTTGCGAGCCCAGCATCGGCCGTCTCTTGAGGCTTCATGACAGGTGTTGAGTTCAGTTGAATGAAATAAGGCATGTTATTTCCCCACTGGCATTACGGTTCGTTAGAGCAGAGATATTTTTGCTATCTAGCGTTAATTAGCACCAGTCACTGTACAAGTTGTTTTCATTTTTGGTGACCGATTTTTCTATATAAGTACGTCATTTTGTGCTTCAGCTACATTGAGGACGGAAACATCCAGACGCGGTGGACTCTCAACAACGTGTGATCCGTGAAGAGTTTTACCCAGTAGCCGCAAAGGAAATGTGCTCTCCGGGCTTTTTTATAACTGTTTGAGTTCATTTACTGGCTATTTACAATTTCTATGACAATTAGAAATTGGGAACATTCCAAACGGAACAGCCTTGGATCAACAATGTTTCTAGAGAGGGCTATTTGTTACACAGTCACTGTAATTGTCGGTATCCCGGGTAAGTACCTTTCGAATATTTATACGAAAGCAGAGACCTCACGCCGCTCTCGGCGGTGATTTAATAGGTGATTATTAAAAATCCCTAAAATGCTGTTCCGTTCATCTCAACCTCCTGCCCTGTTGTCGTTTTAACCTGGGTCGTGCAGACTTGTCACTGGACTGCTTCACCAATCCCACCCCCCAAAAACAAATTCTCTTCCCTCCTTCTGAAAAGTAAACTCATATTTCCCCCTTCTCTTTCTCCGGGCACTGTTCAATTAACGGCCAATCTGTTTTCTATTCTTTGACAATTCCTTTTTTTTTTCCCGTCACCAAATTCTGAGCTATGTTCCTTGGTGTCAGCACAGTTCCCTCTAAAATGCGGGGGTGCGCAGCCTCGTCATAATTGAAACTCCCCCGCGAACATGGCATTTGTGGACAAGCAGCTGGAATTTCTTTTACACGATGCTAACATCATTTTGAAATTTTGCGAAAATCTTTCGAAAACTTTGGTAATATAACGATGAATTTAACTGTATTAATGAATATAATCCATAAATGTGCTAAACACTAAACGTACCACATTTACAGTGAAACATTTTAGCTTCAGCGAACGTGCATTGTCATTGTTTCAAGTTACAACACTGTCACAAATGGTCAACATGAAGACAGAATGGAAGTCGGTCGCTCACTGTTCAGAAACCACCATCGCCGTCCCGTCAGAACTTTTCACTGTTGCATCCTCCCTGTCAATTGTGACTGTCTGACAGTGTTTACGTGTCTTGTGTGTTATGTTTTGTCATCGATTGAATTGCATATTACAGATTTAAACAATATTACAAGTGCCGAGCACTTTTAAGACCGGGTAACGATGTTCTGCTCAGAGCAATGGTTTGTCCCCGAAGCAGTAAAATAAATGAGAGGGAAGGTTGCTGCGGTGCAAGATCTTGTTTTCAGAATCTGACCTTGCAATCGAATCAAACTCAGACTTTCGGAAAGAAGCGTAGGTGCGCACTTCAATAGCACTACCCCTCTCCTTGGAGATACCCCGCTTGGAGTTCTGTGAACAGTTTTGGTCGCCCTGTTATAGGAAAGGCAGAAGTCCGCTAAAAATGGTGCAGACAGTATTCACAGAGTTGCTGCAGGGAATCTTGGGATCGAGTTGCAGGGAGAAGTTCGGCCGAGTGGCATTTTATTGCAAAAGGCAGGTGGTTGGCGGACGAGGTGAATTAAACCATTCAACTCCGTGGGGTAGGGGAATCGTGAACAAAAGGCGGTAGATTTTTCAGAGGGCAGAAATGTAGCTGGATTCCCAGCGACGTTTCCTCACATAGAAGTTGCTCTGTGTATTGAACAGCCTGACAAAGGAAATGGGAGAAACAGAGTCGTTAAAAATATTTAAAGTGCACGTGGACAGTTTGACGAATCTGATCCAATCACGAACAACTGTATCAGATGGCCACGTCGGTCGGCATGGAGATATTGGGCCGAAGGACCCGTTTCTGTGTTCTATCATTCTTTGACTCTGCTCATCGCTGCTGCATCCGTGAACGTGAAGAGATTAATGTGAGCATGCGCAACTTTAAAACGTTTTATGCTGCGGTCACGTGTTCAAACAAGTAAAGTATCTTTTAACTTCCACTGATAATGTCCAGCAGAGATTTAATTTCAAGAGAACTATTGACGGCTGTGTTTCTGCCAAAAAGTACGTTTGATTTTGTTTATTCTTATTGCTGGTCATCTTTGCTTCACTGCAGTTAACCTTGTTGCAATCATCATTCTCAGCCGAGGAAACTGCGGTCTCTCCAAATGCGTCACGCGGTACCTGGTGGCGATGGCTGCGGCGGATCTAATGGTGGTGATTATCGAAGTCCTGTTTTACCAGATGAGTCGAGCTTACAGATTTCATTACGGAGTCCTGGGCAACGCTCCGTTCTGCCTTGTCCACTACGTCCTGTGTCACGTGGCCGTTGACTGTTCCGCTTGGTTTACTGTCGCTTTCACTTTCGATCGCTTTGTGGCCATTTGCTCTGCTAAATTTAAAACGAAGTACTGCATCTCCAAAATTGCGAGTTTGGTGATCGGCGCAATATCTATCGGTTTCTGTTTAAAAAACATCCCATTTTATTTCATATATATGGGAGGAACAGCATGGTTGACGAGTGATAACTGGGTCTGTTTCGATAGGAGTGTATTTCTTATTTCGGGATCGTTTGAGGGGTTTTATTGGGTGGACCGTCTGTTGAATCCGCTACTTCCTTTCTTCCTCATTTTGACCCTCAATGCTCTGACCGTCAGACAGATTCTGGCGGCGAGCAGATTACGCAGGGGACTGAAGGGACGGGGAAATTGCGGGAAACAGCGAGATCCGGAGATGGAGAGTCGGAGACAATCCATCATTCTGCTCTTCAGCCTGTCGGCGAGTTTCCTTCTCTGTTGGGCGACAACCACTCTGGTCTTCATTCTCATGCGATGCCTCTACACAGACCTGGAAACGTCAATCCGGTTTTTTAAGGCACAGTTTTCGGGTTCTGTGATTCAGAATTTCAGCAGCTGCACGAATACATTTATCTACGGAGTGACCCAGACCAGATTCAGAGAGCAGATGAAAGCTCTTCTGCTCTCTCCGGCTAATTTAGTTTTGAAGATTTTTGGAAGTCCATACCGAGCAGGAGAAAGCATCAGATAACTTCCTCGTTTCGGAATCAGAATCAGGTTTATTGTCACCGGCAGGTGTCGTGCAAAATAAACCCACATCAGCCATGAATAAATTGGACTCTCTGAAAACGTTCTTGTTCTCAAACAATACCTTTGCTCCCAACAGTTCAGCTTTCCCTTTTCTTCAGTAAAATACTCTCATTTCCTGCTATAATTTACATAGAAACATAGAAAACCGACAGCACAATACAAGCCCTTTGGCCCACAATGCTGTGCCGAACATGTACTTACTGAGAAATTACCTCAGGATACCAAAAGCCCTAAATTTTTCTAGGCTTCATATAGCCATGCCGGGGTTTCTTAAAAGACCCTGTCGTATCTACCTCCAACACTGTCGCCGAAAGCCCATTCCACGCACTGGCCACCACGTAAAAACTACGACTAGAATCTCTTCTGTACCTACTTCCAAGCACCTTATACCTGTGTCCTTTTGTGTTAGCCATTTCTACACTGGGCAAAAGCCTCTGACTATGACTATCAATGCCTGCCATTAACTTGTACACCTCTCATCCTCTGTCGGGTCCCAGGAGAAAAGGCCGAGTTCACTCAAACTACTCTCATAAGGCATGCTCCCCAATCCAGGCAATATCCTTGTAAATCTCTGCACCCTTTCTATGGTTTCCACATTCATCCCGTAGTGAGGGGGACAGAACTGAGCACAGAACTCCAAGTGGGGTCTGACCAGGGTGTTATATAACTGTCAGTTGCTTGTTTACTGTCCTTCTGTAAAATGTATTTTACCTTGCACATTATCTCACCCGAGTATCCAATGTTGAAAACGCATCGATCCATTCTCGAAGCGTTCATTAGCTGAACCTTTGGAATGGACTGGCCGTGGCTGCCAATCCCGACATCCAATCCCTTTCTGTATTGCTTGGTATTTCCCTTTACCTAATGTTACAGTTTGCTTACTATAGCCAGCATTTTACTAGCAGACTTTTTTCTGCCTTTTTTTCTGTCTGAATGGACCCCTCTAGTTTCAGCACAAATCGGAACCCACACTCTGAATGAGATATGCTTTTGCTTCGGCCCAATATCGCTGTAATTTGAGAACACATCAGTCTCCCATGTCCTATTGAGCTGGCTGCTTGATGGAGAACATATCGATTCAAATGGTCTAAATCAGGATGTCTGGAATCGTACCGTACAATCCAGAATTACTACAGCACTTTAAAACATTAATTTATTAACGAATAGTTTCCATCTGTATAAATATCACAACCGTCCCGAAATTGTTGCAAAGGTTGCACCACTTTGTTTCACATTAGCCTTTTCTGAACGAAATGTTGTAGACAGGGTGTGTTTGGCGTAAAATCAGTTTAGCAATCCGGAACTCGTATCTGCTTCTGGGTGCAATCACTGTTTGATGATTGCCTTCAAATTCAGACATTTGAATTTCCGTATTTGGACCCTAACGTGAGAATCCGTCTCTGACGGACAAAGACGTATCTCACACGTATATTGCTGTGGCTTCTGGAAGCTGCTGACCCTCCCGCTGCTCCTTTTATAATGCTCCTTCTGTGATCAACCCGTATAATGCGCAGAGCACGATCTGTAATGGTGCTGCGTCATGGCCCAATGGGGCGAAATGTCATTTAGCCATGAATGCTCATTTAATATTGAACTGTTTTATCAAAGGATCTGTCGGAGTTAATGCAGACCCTCTCTCAGAGTTTACCAGCGGAAGTAGCGTTTGAAGCTAGCGAGTATCAGTGTGATGCGAACAAACGTAAACCCATTACATGACTGTTTACCGCGATTAAAACTGATAGCAGACCTGAAGAATGTTTCACAATCATATTGGCAATGGCGATCTGACCGCTAATCCGGCATTGAAAACAGATGAAATCAATTAAACTCAGATTCTCCCGAGTTATTTGGGCTCCCGCATTTACTTTTCCGGTTCCTTGCACTGCAAAGCCGTTGATCCATATCTCCCGTCACGGGGTGCGGTATCGCTGAGCGGGTCGGCAACGATCACAGAGCCTAATTACAAATGCACTGAGTAAACTGTTTGTACTTGTCAGTAGGCAGCGAATGTCTTTACGTTTTTTATGGTCTGGAACAGGCCGGACCGTAGATTTACACAGCTGAACCTCCCTAGTAACCCAACTGATATATACATATATACAGCCACATGTTCGTGTGGAACTAACTTTCCCAACACTGCGTGTGTGTGTGTGTGTGTGTGTGTGTGTGTGTGTGTGTGTGTGTGTGTGTGTGTGTGTGTGTGTGTGTGTGTTGGGGGGAGGGTTATTCTATTGGTTTACTTAGTTTAATTCCAATTGTCGGAAACGCTGTCGAGTTATGAACAGATTCCCCGATACTCAAGCGTATTAACAACATGACGGAATAAAAACAAATTTCCACCATGATCCGTGAATAGGAATGTCAACATGGATTTATAAATGTTTCTATTCCACAGTGTCAAAGATACAGCAGGAAGTTCTGCAGCTGATCCACTTATTCTACGATTGTAGCTGTTGCCGGTCTGCTGAAGGAAGTGAATTGGAAGCGCGAGCATGAGCCCGTCACCCGTGACCACATTGGACGAGCGGGACAAGCGATACTCCAACTATTCCGGAAGGCGGTAGTCATGAGTCTTTCATTGTTATGAGGATGAATGATTTTTGGGTACTTCACATTATCTTCAGCGGAACTAACGTAAAACTGTCAATTTTGCCTTAGTAAGGTATATCACAGTATTAAGTTTTACTACTCATGTTAAACCTTCATTTCTTGCCAATTAAACAAAATTTTCCAATACAATTGCTAAACTCACTTGACTCTCATTTATATGAGAGGTTTGGAGAGGTAGGGATTAGATTATCCTTGAAAGATGGAAGACGTGAGGGATCTGTCAGTGAATATATAAAAATGAAGCGCAGGAACCATGGACTGTTTCCGATCGCACTGTGAACGGTCAGTCTCGGGTAATACAAATAACGCGTCTCGATTCAGAACAGCATTCGAAACAGAGGAATGAAATGCCGCGAATGGAGTCTATCGGTCGTCACTTCGACAATTTGCATTTCTAAAGTGAAATCCCTTCCAAAATTAAAAACAAAACGGGACAGAATCCTCCAATGATACAGCGGATGAATAAGCAAGTGGGTTAGGTCCTGATTTCCAAAAGGTATATAACAGGATGCAAGTTAATTGGGTGTCAGAAAGATTAAATATCTTGGAATAATAGAAACTGTTTCTGTACAGAAACAAAACAGAACACTATTATGTTTCCCTTTTCCTGGACTGGTGGAAGAGTTACAATCGATTTCCTCAGAGATCAGTTGCAGCAGAACATTGTTGTTCTTAACATTAATATAGAGCTGAGTAAGTCTGGAGTTGAATAACCAAGTGATGCAGTACGAGTAATAGAGTAACAGGAAATATTGCATTTAAAATTGAACACTGAGGATTAAGCAGTGTTTTATAATGAATCCCGATAAGAAACCACGCCTCTTGCACCACATTCTTGCACTGACGAATTATGTTTTCAACTAGACACATAGACCTCGGCATCAGCTAACAATACGGACACCACATCTCTTCCACAAGCCTCTTCCAATCCCTCAACGCCTTGCACCCTACCGGAACCCATTGATCCGGAAATTTCAACAAGCCTCCATCACTGACCCACGCTCTCACACTGAACACACCCACCCTCCACCCACTCCCAATGACCAGACGTCACTGCAAGATCTCTTCCCAGTGAGACGCAACCGAGTCCATTCCATTACCACGGGTCCTTGCCATTGAACTTCCGGACTCCAAAAGTTTTAAACAAGCCCAATTATCACACCGCCTCCCTTAAAATACCTTCAAAACCCACTTCTTCATGATCGACGTATGACAATGGCTCTATTCCTCCCCATTAGATTTTCCCTCTGACCCCAATATTCCAACAGTTACGCCGCCACATTAACCCCTGATTGGGCAATTACACGTCGGCCATTCCATTGATCGATATTCCACCAGCACACCTCCAACTATATTTCCTACTGACCCAATCTTCGACAAAATGTTCCGTTCTGAATCCTCCTCTCCAACAGCTTCCTCCAACACAGCACATTCGCCATAGTTCCATTGAAACCATACCTTCACACTGGACCACAGCCCCAACAGATCCCACTGACCCCATTCATACCGACTTTTCCCAATGACTCTACACCTCGCCACCAAACTCAACCGGTTGCCCAATTCCCCATATGTTATCCACGATACCGTAAACCTTCCACCTTCCAATGAACACGATATTTCTTCCAGCAGCTGCCACTGACCTCACACATTCCCATGTACTCAGCAGCTCTCCGGTCCGTCATCTGATTTACACCCGTTCAAATGCTTCTTGTTCCGTTTGTATGATCTGTCCTGGACTGACTCTGCACTAAGTGAACTCCGTTTCTCAGGAATCCACGGAAGTTACAGTCCGGTAACTTCCTTGTATTTCCTGAGGTCCTGTGCCTGTTATGGGACGCAATACCTCGGTCAAGGTCAAGATTTCCATGGCAGCATACAACCTCAAGGAGGACTCAGATTGAGCATGATCTGTAGGTTAAAGTAATTGTCGACGTTTCGAATCGAAACCCTGTATCAGCGCCAATGTTCTATCTAATATTCTGTATTTCACGGGGATTTATCTTTGAGGACCTTTCAAAATCTGTTGCTTTCTGGGCCTGATGAATGCGGGAGGGGTGTTGGCGGTGAGTTGAACGTCCCGATGTGTTTTACAAAGTATAACTGCTTGTGAATTGGAGGGCGCTAGCCCGATACTGTAATGGAGTCAGGTTCACCAGGAGACTTTAAAGGCAATGCAGAGACAGGGAGCCGAGTTTTCGGGATGAATCCTATAATTGTCCGCGAAAAGAATATGGAGCGTATGACATCCTTGTGTCCAGTTCACTGGGTTAATTCCGTGGCGGACAGGGATTCTCACCCTCAAAATCTGCCCCTTTACCTTGCTCACCTTTGTTCTCACTCTGATTTAAATGATCATCACTCTTATCCCCTTGGTAACCCGGGCTATCGCTCATCCAGTCAACGTCGGTTGATATTGCTGGTCGCAGGAATGTGGTGCGGAGAAGCCCCCATTCCTCTACCCTGTCCTTCACTCTCCGGTCTAACCTTTCTGAAGATGTTATTACCAGTCTGACTCCGTCACTTCCCTTTCCACTATTTCACTTGTGCTCCATAGGTTTTCCAGGGCTTGCTGATTCATTGCTCTAAACAATCTACCATCAGCCGGACAAACCGTAGAGCATCTCATGCGCCAGGGTTTCCGTCTACACGGTTTCCCACTGATAGTGTATCAGACAGAGGTGCTCGATTCACCTCCCAGCTCTGCTCGGTGGAACTGGCTTTGAGATAATTATCTTCCACTCAAACTAGAATCACGTAAACTAACAACTCGCTTTATCAGTCTCCTCAAATACATTAGGAAAATTAACCCGTTAGCATACGGATTACAGCTTCCCCGTTCTATGAGATTTCATCCCACCTTTCTTGCATTCAAATTGAAGCAATTAATTTGACCCGGAATCCCAAGCCACACACTCCACCTAGGAGCTCAGACGGTGAGACAGTTCACACAATCCATAGACTGTTTAACTCACGAAATTAAAGGGACACCTACAATACTTTGTAGTTTGTGATGGATAGGGTCCGGAGGAACCAGGAATATTTCGGATCTTGGGTTCACTTCAGAATTCCATTGTGCATTCTGGATCGCAGTGGGCCGTCAGGTGCCGGTCACATGGGGGCGGGTTCTGTCACAAACCCGGGTCGCCGATGGAGTATTCTGGAGTTCTCAGCCTTCCTTACTGTTTTTGGTGTGTGTGCGTGTTCCCTGAGATTTAGTAATGATAGTTACAATGTATTGTTGCGTTTCTGGTGTTGATGTGTTATAGTTGAGTCTTCTCCCATTCCCATGTGGGCAGATATTGCCCTTGGATAGTTCCAATTAACTTTCCTTGAAACTTTGCCGGTGTCCAATTAAGTACCCTTGGACTTTTGCCTCTTATCACAATGGTTACCTGTAAGCTGCTCACGAATCGGGGGTTTGATTAGCTGGACAAGGATTCCTCCGAACCCTGGAGTGTATTTAAAGTGGAAGGGCTAAACCCTCGGGGCTCAGTCGACCTGGTCCTTGCGTAATGAAATTACGGCCGTGTTATTTAAAATTGTACATGAATGTGCAATTTCTACTGCTTTTGGCGCTTTTTTCAGTTTGATTAATAGAATTTCAAGTTTTGTTGAATCTTCCTGTGTGCAGCGTGACAATACAATTCACAAATTCCAAAACTCGAGCAGTTCGCAGTTAAGCCTCCTCTGTTAGGATATGAAACAGCTTCATACGTTTAAGCCGCCAGAAATCCCACAGACAGTATTTAAGATTTTTGTTTTATGACCCTGGAACCCTATGCAAGTCATGGTTCCCTGGTGTTGATGCCGGATCTATAATTAAGTACCTGTATAGTGATTTATCAAAGACCCAACATTGATCGCTGCGACGCATCACTGGTCCCAGGCCTGTATTCCTAAATAAGGACATCCCCCATCCCTCTAGCACATTGTGCCACGTATCACGATGTCAATATCAATGCTCCGGTAGTGAGTGCCTAGCACTGCACATTCTTCTAACTTTTTGTTGACATCCTCATAAAATCAGTTCAATTAGCGAAACATTATCGCCCAATCCGGCTCTTCAGAATCCCTTCTATGCATTTCTCACCAATAATATGAGGCTCACTGGCCCTCAGTTCCCCAGCTCCTCCTTATAGCCCTTCGGATGTAATGGCAATCCTCTCGTCCTCTGGTACCTCATTGATCTCAGTCGAACGTGAAACTATCTTTGCCAGAGGCATTGCTTCTCAGAAGTGCCTGTGAAAGGCTGTGAACGCCCAGAGGATTTCCATCCATGTGTTCTTCAGGTGCGACACACTTCTTGTGCTCAGCCCTTGTTCCTGTGCAGCCATGAGCAGCGCCTCTGTCTGCCCGTCAGCCCTGCCATTTCGCCATTGATAAGACATTCTTGTGACAACCACCTCTGATATCTGGCAATGATACATCACACGTGCTGTGGCTTGTCCATCCATGACCTCTAGTCCTCTGGCTCTGGTTCAGCTTCTTCTGTTTCCATATCCACTGCCTGCTCTGTGAGGTATTCCCTTAAGTGCCATAGGGACCATCTTCTTGACATATTCATGGGTGTTTCTCATTTCATCCAGGACTGTGGCCTTGAGACTTCCTAGTCCCCGTCGTCCTTTATTCCAGTGAGTGTATTGTCGCTGGACGATGGACTGTGGATAGAATCCTCCGTGTCTTGTTAGAAGTCTCCGGGTATTGATATTGATTTAGAGGATAAATTAATATATTCCGACCAAGATTACACACCCCGCGGTCCTCCAGAAACGCAAAGAATACTCCGAAGTAAAACGAGCATTAAAGAAAAATTAGATTAGGTTTCAAACCCCGGACGCTGTTAAACTTCGAGTGTTTTATGACAATGGGATGCAGTTGTACCAGACAGTGGAAGAGGCGACTAAAGACATGAAGGTCAGAGGGTTGCCCGTCAGCTTGAAAAAAACTAAAGAAAGCCTGGCTGAGGAATTGTCCCGCTTGGCTTGGGAAATAGTGCGAGAAACCAGAAGGCAGGAGACGGGAGGAAGCCGAGAGAAACATATCAGTAAGGGACCGGGAGGTTCCCAAAGACAGTCCTCACCCCCTTCAGAAGAACCATAAGATTTGGCTAACTTTAAAAATGTTGAGAAGCTAAACAGAAGCAAAAGTACCCGGTGATATACCTAACTCGAGAAATACATTATAATGTGGATTTTATATTACTTAGCAAACTCGAGGAAATCTGCAGAAGCTGGAAATTCAAACAGCAACACACACTAAATGCTGGTGGAACACAGCAGGCCAGAAACGTCGACAGCGCTTCTCCCGACAGATGCTGCCTGGCCTGCTGTGTTCCACCAGCATTTCGTGTGTGTTGTTGTTTATATTACTTAGTTGTTATTCTCTATTCGCTCACTAACTTCTTTTTCCCAGCAAAATGAGAATATATATATGTGTGTGTGTGTGTGTGTGTGTGTGTGTGTGTGTGTGTGTGTGTGTGTGTGTGTGTGTGTGTGTGTGTGTGTGCGTGTGCGCGCGTGTGTATTTGCGTGTGTGTGTGTGTATATATATATATATATATATATATATATAGGAGTACACAGGGAAATCTTTTCAGTGTAATGGATTTGTTCACTGAACATTTATGAATACTGCAATGGGGTCCCTCAACTCACAAGTAGGAGGGGTTATCCCCAACAGCTGGACATTTCCTCTAGCTCAACGCAGAGTCATCTCCTCGAGACCTCAGCCTTGGAGTCACACGTTTGTTGCCATTTTTGTTATTATTTGAGTTTCCTGGTTTTTATTTGTTCAGGGAGCAGATCGATTAAGTTTTATTGTAATTTCAATGATACATTGACAGATAAATACGGATGGTTAAGGACAAGGTAAAATTCATTTATTTTAATGTAAATGGGCTATTAATTCCAATGAAACTTAAGAGAATTTTATCCAAAATGAAAAAAAGGAACAAGCCCATGTGGTATATTCAGAGGAAATTCATTTAAGTGATAATGTTGATTTTGACCTACAAACAAAGAATACTATTTGGAAACTAAATTCAAGTCAACTAAATGATCCGTACTTTTAGGAACAAATTAAAAAAGAAATTAGTGTCTACTTAGAATTTAATGATACTGCAGAGGTTTCACCTCCCATTTTATGGGATGCTCTGAAGCGGTCTTAAGAGTGAAAATTATAACGATATCTTCAAATAAGAAAAAAAGGAATAAAACATTAGGAGATTTAGAAAATAAGCTGAAGGTACTAGAGAAAAAATACAAATTGAATTTGGCACAGGATGCATTAGGGGAAATTAAGAGAATGAGGAATGAAATAAATAATTTGGCTACGAAAGAAATCAGGAAAAACTAAATGTTTCTGAAACAGAGACATTATGGAAGTGGATCGAAATCTATGAAAATAATGGCGTGGAAGCTGAGAAAAAAAAAGATAGCAGAAAATACAATTCATATAATTAGGGACTCAAGAACGAAAATGATAAAAAAAAAACTAAGCTAAATGAAGTTCAAGAAGCTTTTGAAGTGTTTTACAAAACGCTATATTCCAAAGTTCCAAGGGGAAGCATAACCCAAATTGACACCTTCTTGAATTCTCTAGAGTTACCCACTTTAAGCGAAGAACAAAATAAAAGGATGACTGATGACATAACTGAAGTTGATTAAAATGCTTCATTTAGTCGGCTTAAATTAAGCAAGTCACCAGGATCAGATGGGTATAATGGAATGCGGGTCATTTAGAACAATATCCGTTCTTAATGTAGTTTATAGGTTATTTACCTCCATCGAGGCCAAACGATTAGAGGAGTTTCTACCCATACTGATAGGTAATGATCAGATTGGTTTTATACGACAACGCCAGACACAAGACAGTATACGAAGGACACTTCACATTATGAATCATATACAAAAATAAAATCGAAGCAATAGTGGTAAGCGTGGACGCTGAAAAAGCATTTGATTCGGTTAATTGGAATTTTCTCTGCAGAGCTTTGCATAGATTTGGTTTCCAAGACGCAATTATTAAAACTATGGAGACACTATATGACAATCCTGCTGCTGGGATTAAAGTTAATGGATGTTTATCAAATAGTCGTACCCTAGAAAGGGGCAAGAGACAGGGTTGTGCATGGCCACCACTACTCTTCGCACTATATCTGGAACCATTAGCTCAATAAATCAGACAAAATGAAGATATCAGGGGAATTCCTATTAAAGGGACAGAGCATAAATTGGCTTGCTATGCGGATGACATTTTGATCTATCTCGGGCAACCAACATACTCTTTACCTAAATTGATGCAATCCTTTGAACAATATGGTCAATTATCAGAATACAAGATCAACATAGATAAAACCCAATTACTTTCATATTAGTATAGGCCACCCAGAGAAATTGAAAGTCGATACCCCTGGGCATGGCACACAGAGTCTTTCAAATATTTGGGCATCATTATGCCAAAAGATTTGGCAAAATTATCACAATGTAGTTATCAGCCTTTAAATAAAAAAAATTAAGCAATATGTGGCATGATGGAGCCTGATTCCTGTTTTCAGTCTCAGTTCAAGGATTGAGTCTACTAAAATGAATATACGGCCCAGACTGTTATATCTCCTTCAGACCTTACCAATAGAGGTTAATCAAAATCAATTCAATCAAATGAACAAGATGCTATCAAAGTATATTCAGCAAGTTCAAGGCCTAGAGTTCGTCTCAAAACTTTGCAATTAGTAAAGGAAAAGGGGGGATGGGGCTTGCCTTCTCTTGGAGATTATTTTGCAGCACAGTTGAGAGCTGTGATATGTTGGTGCAACCCATCATATGACGCTCAATGAAAAGACATTGAGGAGCGGGTACTTCCCATCCCCATACAAGCTATTTTGGCTGACAACAACCGCAAAGCTACATAAATACTATTACCCATGGGTGAAATTGAATCTTAAAATATGGAAAACTACTATAAAAGAATATAATCTAGAGGGAGATATTGTAATTATTAAATGGTGTGCATATGACTCTGATTTTACACCAAATAAATTGGATGCTAGATTTAAGGACTGGACAGCTAAAGGAATAACAGTTCTTTGCAACATAATGAAAGAAGGAACACTGTTCAGTTTTGAAATGCTTAAAGAGAAACACTTATTAGAAAAACAAGATTTTTATCGGTATTTACAGTTGCGACAATATGTTAATAAGACGCTTAAAAATGTAACCAAGGCAAATACATGCTTGACAGAGCTCTTTAGAAAAGCATATAATTCAGATACTGGCAGTAGAATCATTTCAAGCATGTATAAGGGATTGACAAATCTAAAACACGTTCGACTTCATACATTAAAACAAAATGGGAGAAGGAAGGAGTGATAATTATATCTGAGGAAGAATGGACATCAATATGGAGATATCAATGGCAGTGCACCAATTCACAGAAATGGAGGGAGTTCGGATGGTAAAACTTAATAAGATATTTTATTACACCTTCTCAGAAATCCCATTATGATGGAAACCTCCCTGTTTGCTGGAGAAATTGTAGAAATCAAAATGCAAATCATTATCATATTTTTGGGACTGCCCTGTTATCAAAAACTATTGGGGTGGTATACATAATGCCCTAACAAGACATTTTTAAATGTGAAATACCCTTGGAGAGTAAGACAATATATTTTGGATATATACCTCAAGAATGGGTGAAAAGAGATAAATATTGAATGAATATACTGTTGGCGGCTGGTAAAAAGACTCTTACCAGGAAATAGTTATCACAGGAGAGCCCAACTTTAAATACATGGATGGAAATTACAATGGATATTTGCAAAATGGAGAAGATAACAGCATCTGTTAATCATAAGCAGGAACAATTTGATTCATACTGGGATAAATGGTTTAACTACATAATGCCTCACAGGCCTGATTTTAATCTCACAAATCAATGAATCTGTTGTAAAAAAATCACTCCCTACTTGTAAATAGTTCTTTCCTTTTGCTTGTTTTTATCTTTCCACTGTTTTCTATAAGTGTATATCCCAGATAAATACTTTGTGATTCTGTGATATATATGATTATATGATATATATGTACAATGTCTGAAATACATCTTATGGAACTGTTTGTTTGATGAACTTGTTTCATATCTGAGGTGTCTGATCAGCAGAGAAACAAGAATCCGTTGGAGACTGGTAGTACCAACCTAAAGGCGTTTATTAGTAAACAATAGAATATCAAAATGCAAATATACATATAAAACAAGTTAGCAGTAATAAACCTAAAAGTGTAGGAATAATAATAAGCAATAATAAACAAGCTCTATCGATGACTAGGAGTAAATGAATTGTCAAAAGAAAGTATAGAGTTCAGTTCATAAATGCTGAGGTGGTTATAGTTGTTGTGTTGAAAACGTTGGAGAGAGAGCGAGAGCGACACAGAGCGAGCGAGCGAGATGTAACAGCAACAGCTGTGGCAGGAAAACCTTTTGTAGCTTTCTTAATCCGTCGTGTCGTTGTGTTCATTCAGTTATGACCCCTCTGTTCTTCAGCTAGACCGTTCTCTTGTGGTGGACTCATCACTCTGGCATGAGTGGACACACACACAATTCCCCACCGTCCCTGCTGTAACACTGTGAACTTTACTGACCGATCTCCTGGTTCGGTCTCCGAGGCTCCCATCTTTCTGTGGGTTCCCAACACTCAGTCAGTGTCCACTGGTGTGTCTGAAGGGTGTCTCTCCAGACCTGTCTTTTATCCCCACTCACGGGGTCTCAGCTATCCATAGAAGATAATTTAGAAATTGACAACATTCCAAACAGAACAGCCTTGGATTAACAATGTTTCCAGACAGGGATATTTGTTACACAGTCATTATAATTGTCGGTATCCTTTGTAAGTACCTTTCGATTACTTATACGGAAGCAGAGACCTCACGCCGCTCTCAGCTACTGATGAGTGAGTGAGTGTGTGTGCCTGTCTGTGAGATGCTGATTGTGCATCTGTGAACAGTGGCAGGCATGCAATGATGTTTGTCCAACGGAGCAAATTATAGGAGGCTAGCGCGATGTGCTGGGGAATTAGCTCAAATGGTAGAGCGCTCGCTTAGCATGCGAGAGGTAGCGAGATCGATGCTCGCATTCTCCATCGACATTTTGTATTCCGAGGATTCGTTCAATCAAATTCCTGAACTAAGAATGCACAAAAGATGCGGTTGGCGCAGAGCGAGCGGAAAGTATCTCAGTCAAAGGGTCGGGAGAAAATGTCGTAGGTTTGCTGCGTTGAAAGCAGATAGGAGGGAAAGCCGGCTGGCAGCTGATGTTTCAGTAATGAATGAGCTGCAGGCGACGATTCAGGCATAAATCAGGTGAGTGGTTAGAAGGACATTGCCCTGGTTACTGGGTGAAAAGAGAAAGCTGAGTAACCTTTGATTTGAACGGGCGATGACGATCAAAGAGCTGTGTTGGAATCGTAGTGTCCCTAGAATTGTCAGAAGCGCGGTGATCGGCGTCATCCCGTGGCCTGTGGCCCCCAGTGCTGGAAGGACGAGATAGTTGCCACAGGCAGGCTTTTGCCATCGGTCGACAGATGCCGGGCTGAAATCTGCAGAATGATTGTCGGTAGGAGCCAACGTGGAGAAACTTGGTGTCGCTTTTCCTTCGATAGCTCAGTTGGTAGAGCGGAGGGCTGTAGAGGAAATGGAGTCATCCTTAGGTCGCAGGTTCGATTCCGGCTCGAAGGATCAGGACTTTTACAGCGCCCATCATCAATTCCATACCACAGCCTCGCCATGATTGAAACTCCCCCGCGAACATGGCATTTGTGGACAAGCAGCTGGAATTTCTTTTATACCATGTTAACATCATTTTGAAATTATGCCAAAATGTTTCGACATCTTTGGTAATATAATAATGAAATACTCTGAATTTAACTGTATTAATGAATATAATCCATAAATGTGCTAAACACTAAACGTACCACATTTACAGTGAAACATTTTAGTTTCAGCGTACATGCACTGTCATTGTTTCAAGTTACAACACTGTCACAAATGGTCACAATGAAGGCAGAATGGAAGTCGGTCGTTCACTGTTCAGAAACCACCATCGCCGTCCCGTCAGAGCATTTCACTGTTGCATCCTCCCTGTCAATTGTGACTGTCTGACAGTGTTTACGTGTGTTGTGTGTTATGTTTTGTCATCGTTTGACTTACATATCAGATTTATAAAACGTTACAAGTTCCGAGCACTATTAAGACCGGGTAACAATGTTCTGCTCAGAGCAATGGTTTGTCCCCGAAGCAGTAAAATAAAACAGAGGGAAGGTTGCTGCGGTGCAAGATCTTGTTTTCAGAATCTGACGTTGCAATCCAATAGTAACACAGACTTTCAGAAAGAAGCGTAGATGCGCACTTCAATTACAGTACCCCTCTCCTTGGAGATACCGCGCTTGGAGTTCTGTGAACAGTCTTGTCGCCCTGTTATAGGAAAGGCAGAAGTCCGCTGAAAAGAGAGCAGGCAGTATTCACAGAGATGCTGTAGGGACTCTCTGGGTTGAGTTACAGGGTGAGGTTCGGCCGAGTGGCATTTTATTGAGGGCAGAAATATAGCTGGATCACGAGAGACGTTTACTCACATAGTAGCTCTGTGTATTGAACAGCCTGACAAAGGAAATGAGCGCTACAGAGTCGTTAGCAATATTTGAAGACAGTTTGACGAATGTGACCCAATCACGAACAACTGTATTAGGTGGCCAGGTTGGTCGGCATGGAGATATTGGGCCGAAG
This sequence comes from Hypanus sabinus, assembly GCF_030144855.1. Classification (NCBI taxonomy): domain Eukaryota; kingdom Metazoa; phylum Chordata; class Chondrichthyes; order Myliobatiformes; family Dasyatidae; genus Hypanus; species Hypanus sabinus. Next base: position 50,609 of record NW_026779675.1, read on the forward strand.
GACCCGTTTCTGTGATCCATCATTCTTGGACTCTGCTCATCGCTGCTGCATCCGTGAAACGTGAAGAGATTAATGTGAGCATGCGCAACTGTAAAACGCATTCTGCTGCGGTCACGTGATCAAACAAAGTATCTTTTTACTTCCACTGATAATGTCCAGCAGAGATTTAATTGCAAGAGAACAATTGACGGCTGTATTTCTGCCAAAAAATGAGTTTGAATTTCTTTATTCTTATTGTTGGTCTTTTTTGTCACACTGCATATAACCTTGTGGCGATCATCATTCTCAGCCGAGGAAACTGCGGTCTCTCCAAATGCGTCACACGTTACGTGGTGGCGATGGCTGCCGCGGATCTGATGGTGGTGATTATCGAAGTCCTGTTACACCAGATGGGTCAAGCAAAAGGATTTAATTACGGAGTCCTGGACAACGCTCCGTTCTGCCTTGTCCACTACGCCCTGTGTCACGTGGCCGTTGACTGTTCCGTGTGGTTTACAAATTGTATTTGTTTCAGTAGACCTGTAGTGCCTTTCTCGCCATCGTTTGAGGGGTTTTATTGGGTGGACCGTCTGTTGAATCCGCTACTTCCTTTCTTCCTTATTTTGACCCTCAATGCTCTGACCGTCAGACAGATACTGGCGGCGAGCAGAGTCCGCAGGGGGCTGAAGGGACGGGAAAATTGGGGGAAACAGCGAGATCCGGAGATGGAGAGTCGGAGACAATCCATCATTCTGCTCTTCAGCCTGTCGGCGAGTTTCCTTCTCTGTTGGGCGACAACCACTCTGATCTTCATTCTCACGCGATGCCTCTACACAGACCTGGAAACGTCCATTCGGCTTTTTCAGGCACAGTTTTGGGGTTCAGTGAATCAGAATTTCAGCAGCTGCACGAATACATTTATCTACGGAGTGACCAAGACCAGATTCAGAGAGCAGGTGAAAATCATTCTGCTCTCGCCGGCTACTTTAGTTTTCAAATATTTTAGGTCTGTACCGCTCAGATGAAAGGGTCAAATAATTTACAAATTTCAAAATAAGATACCTGCTCTGCAAGCACATTAATGAATTGAACTGCCTGAAAAAGTTACTGTTCCCAGCATTTCTGCCTTTCCATTATTTCAGAAGAAAAATAATTTATTTTTCTATTATAGATTAGATTGCTTGTCGTTTCCGTTCTGTAAAATGTATTTTACCTTGCACATTATATCACCCTGATATCCGGGATTGAAAACACGCAGATCCATTGTCGAAGTGTCCATTTTCTAAATCTTGCTAGTGACCTGGCCGTGTCTGCCAATCCCGACGTCCATTCTCCTTCCCTCTTGTTCCGAATTCTCCCTTTATTTAAACTTCCGGTTTGTCTGCTATACCTGTATGTAGCTGGGAGAATAATTGCATCTTCTCTGTCCGGATGAAGCTTTCCAGTTTCAGCAAGAGTCGAATCCTACAGTCCGGATGAGATGTAATTCTTCATCGGCCCAACTTCGCTCTAATTTGATAACATATCGGGACACATTTCCTATTGGCCTGAGGGTATTTTCATACAGTAAATACAAGTTACTCTTGCTATAACAGGTTTGCAGCACAGGCCCTTTACAACAATGATGTCGAACATGAGGAAAGCGAGAAACAAGTTAAAAGAATTTACGTTTTATACTTTCAATAATGTTGAGATGTAGAACTTCAGAATTAATACCTTCGGTAGGACTAATGTGTGCCCGGCAATTTTGCTTCAGAAAGATCAATCACAGTATTGATTTTTATTATTTATGTTGTCTTCATATCCTGACATTCAAACGGTAAAATTGCAGCTTAATTGCTAAAAGCGTTTCCTATCAGTGATACGGGAGATTTGGGGAGAGGGGTTAGATCATCCTTGGAAGATGGGAGACTGTGATGGAATCTGCCAGGATGATATCGCAGTTTGTAGGACACTCAAATGCTAAGAACGTTGGCTTTCAGTTATATGGAAAATGTGGAGAAGGTAGTTAAATTATGCCTAGAAGAGAGAAGATGTGGGGAGTCTGCCAGGATGATATGAGATTGCGAAGGCAGAGTCACAGTAGGTGTAAGGACTGTGGACGGTCGGTACAGGAAGAATACACTGAATGTGCCTCGAAAAAATCTAACCGGAAATCAAAACACATTCCACACAGAGGATGGAGATGCGGGGAAGCGGCTCAATTTGCATTCACTGGGACAATTGTGATATATTAGAACAAGGTTGTTTAAAAAATCGCTTCTTATTAACACGGGGTAACCCTTCAGTGAAGCAGAGGATGCGTAAGCTCATGCAATGGGGCAGTTACTGACTTCCAAAAGCTGCTGGGCAATTGTGTTGCCATGGAGATTTGATATCGTGCAATAACTGGGAGCGCGACTCCGCAGAATCAAGCCCTGAAATGTTGCTGCTTCTCCGGACCGGTGAAGGATTCACACTGGACTTCCTCAGATGACAGTAGCATTTCCAAATTTTTATAATCACTAATGGAGAGCGGGAAAACTTTGGGAGAACATAACCGTGATATAGAGGAAGGTTAATGGGAAATATAGCAGGTGAAATAAAATACTGAAGATCGTGACTCCCGATAATAAAACACGCCTTTTGCACGACCCTCTCACACTGACTACGCGTGTCTCCAAGTAGTTACAGATACTGACCTTCGGAATCTCTCAGCCCCAACAGACACCACAACTCCTCCTCTAACCTCTTCCAATCACCCAGCGCCTTCCGGACGGGCTGTACCCACATCTCTCCACCAGAGACCGTTCTCCCTCCCCTCACCTGCTCATTAAACACACCTCCCAATAAACACACGTCTCCCCAATGACCTGTCCGAATCAGCCCAGTCCTCCAACACGGAAACCCCCTGAGTCCAGTCCATCAGCACAGACCATTCGCATTGAAATCACCGACACCCAGTCCACAAGTTTTACACACATCCAAAGACCACACACCACCTCACTGAACCCTCCTTCTGAATCTTCCTCTTCGCCATCGATACCCGGCAATGTCTCTGATCCTCCCCATCAGCTTGTGCCAGTGGGTGTTCCCCCCTCAGACTAATGGGCAGGCTGAGAGGACGGACCCGGACCCGGTGCGACCGCTTCTCTGCCCTCTGTCCGGGAATTTGTCCTCTTGGAGTGACCATTTAATCCGGGCCGAGTTCGCCCACAATACCCTTCAGCATTCACCGCTGGGTATGACCCCATTCGAATGTCAAATTGAGTTTCTGCCCGCTCAGTCTCCTGATCAGGAATTAGGTGTCGGGGTCCCCTCCGCCGAGTAATTTGTTCAAAGGGTTCTCAAGGACAGAAACTCGGAAAGGAAATTCAGCCGGGCTGCAGGCCAAGGCCAACAGATACAGGCGGCTTGGCCTCTCTTTCAATATTGACAAGCGGGTCTCTGTTCAAATAAAGATCGTCCACTGGATTGGCGGAACCTAGCCCCTCGCTTTATCCGTCTCTCTAAAGTCATGACGGAAACTGCCCCGGCAACATACACACCACATCTTCCCCGTTCTCTAAAAATTCATCCCGCCTTACACGTATCGGGATTTAAACTTGTACGTTGTCCCTACTTGGCCCCGAATCGGAAGCCACACATGCCTTTCCCTCCGCCCCTCACCACTGGGGATCATTTTACCAGTATGGGTGGGATATGGTCCGGAGGAAGAAGGGATATTTTGGATCCTGTCCTTTACTCAGAATTCCAAAGGACATTCCGGACAGTACTGGGCCGTCAGATGCCGTCCATGGTGGGATGGGATATGTAGCACCCTCTGGTCGGCGGTAGAGTATTCTCAGAACTCTGTTTTTCCCTTTGCTGTTTTTGTAATCCTCTGCTTAGTTGCTGCCTGAATGGCAAATTTCCTCCAACATTTTGTGTGTGTGCGTCTCTGTATTTCCATCAACTGCAGAATCTTTTGTGTCTTATATCTGCCTTTGTAAGAGGATTGAACGTTGGCATTAGATACCCTTTGATATTGAGTATGGGAGCCGCTTTCTGCGTTAAAGCAGCTGCTGAGTTTTCCATATACAAATGAAAACTGAAGTTTGGACATGGAACTGGCGTTTGCAGAAACTTTTAATGGCACCGTGCGTACCCATAATGCTCAGCATTAAAAAATTCGCCAGCGCTGAAGCATCGGTCATATGGGCAGGCGTGAAGGTTGTGACGGTGGCGAATTTTACGCATGCGTGCAGTTCACAAAAGGCCTCGGGAGCCCGGCAACTGGATCGGACGCAGGTAAGCGGTTATCTGCGGACGACTATCCTAAACACCGACTGAGGGGCAACTGCTGTGAGCATCCCACACTGTACCCCGCAATCCCGGGACAGCCCTGCTTGCCTCCCTCTCTCTCAGCCCCACGATCCGTGCACGGGCCCCGGGGAGCTTCCGGCTGCTGAGGGAATGGGAACGGATGGATCTGTCGGACAGAGCTGAGCTCCAGATATCTAAATGCAAGGATTAGGAACTCGGAGAAAGGGAACAAATTTTTTTACATCACCAGTTGAGAAAATCACCTTTGTTTCTCTTCCAATCACAAACTCTGCAGATGCTGGAAATCGAAGCAACACACACAAAATGCTGGAGGAATTCAGCATTAGTACTCTTTTCCATAGATGCTGCCTGGCCTGCTGAGTTCCTCCAGCATTTTCTGTGTGTTGTTGACCTACCTCCTCTCGTTCTCGACTTTTCTACCCGTGACGACATGTTTTGACCCATTCTGTCTGGAAGTTAATGACATCAAAAACCTTTGCCCTTGGGCAACAAGTAACTTTCACATCCCAAATGTGCCAGACTCCAATGAGACAGACTATTACCCTTCCCTTCATATTTATAATAGATTCTACCTTCTTTTGTTCTGGACTTTTCTACCCGTGACGACATGTTTTGACCCATTCTCTCTGGGAAGATAATGACATCAAAAAACTTTGTCCTGGGCAACAAGTAGCTTTCATATAACAAACGTGCCAGAGTCTGTTATTCCTTTCGCTGTGGTAACGTTCCCAGTATCGTAGCAGCAGGAACAGTTTGTGGTTGTGGTGAACTGGGTCCCCAATATCCTTAGGGCATGTTTACACACCTGTCTCTGTAAATGGATTGAATAGTGGGAAGTTGACATCTGCAGATGTGCTGGGCTGTCCGCACCACTCTCTGCAAGTTCCTGCAATTACGGGAAGTACAGTTTCCCATACCAGGCAGTGACGCAACCAGTCAGGGTGCTCTCAATTGTGTTCCTGTAGAATGTTCTTGGTATTTGGAGCCCCAACCCAAACTTTTCAGTCATCTGAGGTGACAGAGGTGCTGTTGTACTTTTCTTTTACAACACAGCTGGTACGCACACACGAGGAAATCTGCAGATGCTGGAAATTCAAGCAACACACACAAAATGCTGGTGGAACACAGCAAGCCAAGTAGCATCTATAGGAAGAAGCACTGTCGACGTTTCTGGCCGAGACCCTTCGTCAGGGCACCATGTGATATCCTCGGTGGTGTTTATGCCAAAGAACATAAAGTTCTTCACCTTCTTAACCACAGATTGATTAATGTCAATAGGGGTTAGCCTGTCTCCATTCCTTCTGTCGTCCACAATCAGCTCCTTTGTTTTTGTGAAATTGAGGGAGAGTTTGTTTTCTTGACACCAGTCAGATTTTGTTCAGACCTCAGACAAAGTCAGCAATCACATGGAGCATGGTGCGATGAATGTGCTGAGCTGTGTATATCACAATGCAAGAAGCCTCGTAGGAAAGCCAGATGAGCTCAGGACAGGGAATTGTGATATTGTAGCCATTATTGGGACTTGTTTACACCCAACAGTCTGAGGGATTCAGAGGAACAAATCTGTAGAGAGATTGCAGACCATGTCAATAAACATAGGTTGATTCAGTAAGTGATTTTAACTTTACTGGGACTGGGACTGGGACTGGGACTGGGACTGGGACTGGGACTCCCACACTGTAAAAGGACTAGATGGGGTAATGTTTGTCAAATGTGCCCTTAGTCATTACGTAGAATTCCCGACGTAGAAGTGCGCAATAAGCTGTTAGGAAATGATCCGAGGCTGGTGACAAAATTTAGTGATCATAATGCCATGAGATTCAAAATAAAGATGGTATAAGAAAGGTCTGGACCATGGGTTGAGATTCTAAATTGGAGAACGGTCAATTTTGATGGTATCAGAAAGGGTCTGACAAGTGTGGTTTGGGACAGGCTGTTTCCTGGCAACGGAGTATTTGTAAGTGGGAGGCCTTCAGAAGTGAAATTTTGAGGGTGTAGAGTCTGTATGTGCTTGCCAAGATAAAAGTTGAGAGATAACTGGTGCAGGGGAACTTGGTTTTCAAGAGATAGCGAGGCCCCAGATGTTTTGTTCCTCTAAATCCCTCAGACTGTTGGGAGCTACCAAGACCCATTAATGACTACAATATCAGGATTCCACGCACTAAGCTCATCTGAGTGTTTTTAGTTGTCTGCTGTTGGTTTCTAAAAGTTTTTGCTCTATCATGTGCCCTCTATCTGGCTTTATGTTGGCTTTGACTTCTCATTTTAGCCACGGTTGTGTCCACCTGTCTTTCTAAATATTTCTACTTATGTGGAATCACTCAGCTCCCAAATTGCTCCCAGAAACTCCAGCCTTTGTTGCTCCGTTGTCACTCCTATCTTTCCCTTCCAAAAAAGTTTGGCCAGCTTCTCTGTCATAGAACCACGAAAAAGTTCAGTACGGAAATGGACTATTTGGCCCATCGAGTCAATTCTGAAAAAAACATTTAAGCTGTCTAATGCAACGACCCGCACAGGGACACTCGCCCTTCATACCCCTAACATCCAGGCTCCCATCTAAACTTATTTTAAATGGTAAAACCGAGCTCATCTTCACCACTTGTGCTGGCATCTCATTCCACGCTCTCACAACCATTTCAGTAAAGAGCTTTTCCACATGTTCCCATTAAATATTCACCTTCCCCACTTCCCCATGACCTCTGGTTGTAGTCCCACCGAACCTCCGTGGAAAAAGCTGCTTGCATTTAACCTATCTATAATCTCATAATTTTCTATACTTCTAACAAATCCCCAATCTAATGTACAATTTCCTTCTTTATGTTTAGAGCCTCTGTTAGGTGTATAAAATGAAGAGGGGCATTGAGCGTGTGGGCAGCCAGAGGTTTTTTCCCAGGGTTGAAATGGTTAACTCGAGGAGGCATAGTTTTAAGGTGCTTGGAAATAGATAATGAGGGATATCAGGGGTAAAAGTTTTACACGGGGATTGGTGCGTGCGTGGAATGCACTGTCAGCAGCGGTTTTCCAGGCAGATACAATGGGGTCTTTTAACAGCCTCTTAGATAGGTACATGGAGCTTAGAAAAACAGAGGGCTGTGTGCGAGGGAAATTCTAGGCAGTTTCTAGAGTAGGTTACATGGTTGGCATCACATTTTAGGCTGAATGGCCTGGAATATGCTGTAGATTTCTATCTTCTATTTTGAATAGTGAAGTAACTACTTTTCTTTAATCTGTATAGGGTCCACGATTTGAATGGCACTTTTCCACACTCCCATAGACTCTTTGTCCATCTCCTGAGTAAACAGAGATGGAAAAATATTGAAGATTTAAGATATCCACCATCTGCTTTGGTTCCACATGTGGATTGCCATTCCGGTCTTCCAGAGGACCAACTTTGTGCCTTGCAATCCTTTTGCTCTTAATCTATCTCTAGAATCTCAGAGAATTATCCTTCATCTTTTCTGTGAGGGCAACCTTATGCCTTCTTTTAGCCATACTGGTTTATTTCTTATGTGTTCTCTTGCATTTCTTATACACCATAAGATTCTGCCTGCCTATACCTTGCCATAAAGCAGCCTGTCCCAATCCACAGTTGCCAGATCCTAGTATCTTGATTCCAGGTGTTGATCCATGTCCTGAAAACATCTGCCTTTCCTAAAATGCTCCTTGTATTGAAATATACAGAGCTCAGCATATTCACTGCATCATGCTCAACTTTTTCATTCCTGACAATTGAGGACTGAACAACAACTATCTGTACAAACACTCCACTCTCTGTTCAGTTATTCAGGCTCCCATTCCCCCTGCAACTTTCATTTTACCCCCCCCCCCCGTTACCCCAACTTCTCAGCATGCCGCTCTATCACCCCTTTGGCTTTCTCCTCCCAGATCAAAAAAAAAGGAGACGCATACCAGGTACAGGCAGATAGGAACAAATGGGGTACTTAAGAATTACAAGGAAATTCAAGAGAACACTTATGAATGAAATAAATGAAGGCATGAGGTTGCCCCAGGAGACAAGTTGAAGTAGAATTCTCGGGGAATCTGCAGATATGTTCAGAGTAAAAAAGATTACATGGGAAAAAATTAATCCTCTGCAAGATCAGAATGGTAATCCATATGAGGAAGCAAAATAGATGGGGAGGTCAAGGCAGTGGATGTTCTCTGCATGGACTTTAGCAAGGAGTTTGCTCAAGAATGTTCAGTCATTCAGCATTCAAGATGAGATAGCAAATTGGATGATCAAACCTTGGCAATTCAAGTGATCTCACCAGAAATGTTGTCCGACTCCCATTGATGTATTTTGTAAATCTATTTACAGGTCACAAATGAGAAGGAATTTGTCTCCAGGAATCTCAAACACAGCATGCCAGTTTTGCTGTCTCTGTCTAGATGTTCAAGAAGTGGAGCAAGGGATTCACTCGATCATCCTTCCTGCTCAGACTGTGGGAAGGGATTCTCTCGACCATCCTTCCTGCTCAGACTGTGGGGAGGGATTCTCTCGATCATCCTTCCTGCTCAGACTGTGGGGAGGGATTCACTCGATCATCCTTCCTGCTCAGACTGTGGGAAGGGATTCACTCGGGCATTTGACCAACTGGCATGCACGTCATTTTACACAGCAGAAAGGCCGTTCACCTGCTCAGACAGTGGGGACGGATTCACTCGGGCATTTGACCAACTGGCACGCACGTCATTTTACACAGCAGAAAGGCCGTTCACCTGCTCAGACAGTGGGAATGGATTCACTCGGTCATCTCAACTGAAGGTAAGTTCACACTGGACAAGGCCATTCACCTGTTCTGTGTGTGAGAAAGGATTCAGTCAGTCTTTCCACCTGTGGACACACCAGTCAGTTCACACCGGGCAGAGGCTGTCATCTGCTGAATTACTGGGAAAGGATTCACTCAGTCATCTGACCTAATGGCACACTAGCGAGTTTACAATGGGGAGAAGCCTTTCACCTGCTCAGTCTGTGGGAAGGAATTCACTCAGTCATCCAATCTGCTGAGTCATCAGCGAATTCAAACTGGAGAGAGGCCATTCACCTGCTCAGTTTGTGGGAAGGGATTCACTCAGTCATCCCAATTACTGGCACACCAGTCAGTTCACACTGGGGAAAAGCAGTTCACCTGCTCAGAATGTGGGAAAGGATTTACTGAATCATCCACCCTGCAGAGTCACCAGCAAGTTCACACTGGGGAGAAGCCATTCACCTGCTCAGAATGTGGGAAGGGATTCTCACTGGCATCCCACCTACAGAGACACCAATCAGTTCACACTGGGGAGAGGCCATTCATCTGCTCAGTCTGTGGGAAGGGATTCACTAAATCATTGCATCTGAAGGTACATCAGCAAGTTCATCCAGGAGACAGGCCGTTCACTTGCTCAGACTGTGGGAAGACATTCACTCAGTCATCCCATCTACAGAGGCATCAGCAAGTTCACACTGGAGAGAGGCCATTCACCTGCTCAGAATGTGGGAAAGGATTCACTCAGTCACCCCAAGTACTGGCACACCAGTCAGTTCACATTGGGGAATGGCCGTTGTTATGAATCCCTAGGTTTTGTTTGCCATGGACTGTCATTTTAAGAGAGAGAAATTAAGAAGGCTAATCAGTCTGACTTGCAGCTTGTTTGCATCGCTCGCAGCTTGTTTAGTTTTAACCGAGGACACAGACACTCAGAGTCAGACGGAGAAGAAGGAGAAAAAATGGAAGGATTGAAACCAGGGAACTGGTGGCCAAGGGTCACTGATTGGAACTTTCCTTTGCCCATAAGGGTGGGTTAATTAATGATTCAGCATACATCGAATGTGTGGATGTCACCTCGTTCGATCCGTAGGAGTGGATCTGATTTGGGGTAACCTGTGAAGACCACTGATGTGTTAACTCTTCCCTGGGTGTGGTGTGGTAATTCACTTGAAGACAGTACTCTTTGTGACAAGTCCCTTTCGGTGATAATTCATATGTCGATTTGGAACGAAGAGGGATAAAATCTACAGCAACTGTTGTCTGGTTTTACCACCATGAAACCTGTGGAATTCGACATAATTGCCTTCTCTCAACATTTACCCTGGATTACAAATATCTCTCTCATCACCTATTCCATGGTTGAACTGAACTTTCATACTTTGCCATCTCAAGACTCCAAACCTTGTTTCTCCCAAGTTCAATAGTTTTGGAGTTATATTTACACATATATTTATACACATAAAAATGTTAACTTTTGTTTATCTTGCTTGTTACTATATTATATGTAGATTCTAATAAAGGTAGTTTTAACTTCAAAAAGACTCCAGGTGTAGTTTATTGCTTCTGGTTCATTTCTCAAGCGTTATGATTCATAACAAAATTGGGCCCGTATCCAAGATATTAACATTTTTCGGAGCATTGACATTAATTATTGACTTAATTGAGGAAGTCCATTTGATTTATTTGTGTGTGGAAAATCAGCAGCAAAGAATGTTGATAGATGTCAGGAAGCGCCAACCTCTGAGATATTAGGGGACACCAGAAGGACTGAGTTGTTGAGTCTTGCTAGAAGGTTAAATCTTGCTAAGGGGAAATCGACAATAAGCAGGGCACAGATGCAGAGGATAATAGCTGAACATTATGAATTTGTTGGTGTGTTTAAAGTGGAGGAGTTGGAGGTGTTTCCTGAAAGTAAACCTCGTGATCTTGTACTCCAGTACAAGTGAGAGAAATGAAAGATAAAGGCTGCGGAAGGCAGAGGCAGTTTGAGGATAGGGAGGCAGAAAAACAGAGGGACGAAGCAAAAAGACAGAGGCTGTTTGAGCTGTAAAAGATAGAGAGATTGCAGCAAAGGGGTCTAGCGTTAGACTCTAGTGAAAAGTTTAAGGCCAGTCAAGAAGTTAAATTGGTACCTCCATTTGACGAGGCCGAGGTTGATATATACTTTCAGCATTTTGAGAATGTTCCTGAAAGTTTAAAGTGGCTGAAAGAGGGTTGGCCTTTTCTCTTACGAAGTATAATTAAGAGGAAAGCTCAGCAAGACTATTCTGCTCTGACAGTTGTTGAAGCAGCTGACTATGACATCGTGAAACAGTCTGTGCTGAACGCTTACGAGTTGGTCCCAGAATCATACAGGCAAAAGTTTGGAAATTTGAGGAAATCTGTGAAACAGACATATGGAACTTGCTTATGAGAAATTTGTGTGTTTTGACCGGTAGTGCACATGTAAAAATATAAATGATGATTGTGACAGATTGAAAGTTTTGCTATTAATTGAAGAATTCAAAAGGTGCTTTCCTGATGACATAAAGACCTATTTAGATGAAAAGGATGCTGCCACTTTGCCGGAGTCTGATAGAGCAGCAGATGAGTTTGTTTTTACTCATACGGTTAAGATTATCTGGAATAAGAGCTTCCAAAAGAGTAGCAGGGATCACCAGGGTAAACCAGAAATTAAAGCTGGGACTAGTGACAAGTGTAAGGATGAAGGAGAAATATTCTGGTCTTACTTGTTACTATTGTAAGAAAGCTGGTCATACGGTGGCTAATTGTTCCATCCTGAAGAAGAAAAAGGAAAAGGAAGCAGTCCCAAATGTCTGTGTTCAGTATGTTGAAGCAGCTATCAACCCACAGAGTTCTGAACATTCTGTTTCAGGCTCAGTTAATGTTTCAGAGATCTGACCGTGTTATGAAGGGATTCGATCATTTTATGTCAGATGGGTTTGCATTAGTAAAGGAAGGGTCACCCCGGTAGCAGTGAAAATTCTTCGAGTTACTGGGGCTTCTCAGCCACTTATATCAGACAGTGCTCTAATGTTTGGTGATGAGACTGACACTGGTGAGGTAAATCTTATTAAAGTTATTGGGGGCGACATGGTTTCCGTGCCATTGCACAAGATATCTTTACCGTCAGGGTTGGTTTCAGGACCTGTTGAGATCGGATTATGCTCCAGTTTACCAGAGCAAGATGTTACTTTGCTGTTAGTGAATGAACTGGCAAATGGTAAAGTCGTTCCTGCAGTGCAGTTAACAATTAACCCAACCACTGATGACCCACTGATGGATTTTAACATTTATCCTTCCTGCACAGGAACTCGGTATGGCTAAAATGTCTGCCAACGCAGACGAGTTTATCGCAGAACAGAACCGAGTCCTCGAGATTGTAGCTTTAAAAGAAACAGCTTTCTCAGATGACGAAATTAAGAAAGTGCCAGAACGGTATTATCACAAGGATGGAATGATAATGAGGTCATGGAGGCCACCTGCTATACCAGCGAGTGAGGAATGGGCAATTGTTCACCAAGGTGTAGTTCCTAACGTTTATAGGACTGAAATTTTAACTTTGGCCCACTGTCTGCCCTCCGGTGGCCATTTGGAGTGAATAAAACTGTAAACAGGGTTATGAAATAATTCTACTGGCCTAATCTGAGGAAAGATGTTGTGACCTTTTGCAGAACCTGTCACATTGGTCAAGTTGTGGGTAAACCTAATCAGATCTCCACAGTGCCCCACTGCAGTCTATATATAACTGCATTCGGTGAACCCTTTTCCAAAGTTATAGTGGATTGTGTTGGCCCATTGCCAAAGACTAAAGCTGGCCATCAGTATCTGCTAACTATTATGTGTACTGCATCCAGATTCCCAGAGGCAATACCTCTCAGAAATATTAAAGCTAAAACTGTGGCGAAGGCTCTTACCAAGTTTTGTTTTACTTTATTTGATTTGCCTGAAGAAATCCAGTCTGATCAAGGAAGCAATTTTACATCTGGATTATTCCAGCAGGTAGTGTATGTACTGGGAGCTATACAAATTATATCTTCTGCGTAATTCCAGAATTACGATGGGTTCTGGAAAGATTTCATTCTACCCTCAAAACAATGATTAAGACATAATGTGTTCAACACTGTCTCTCTTTCTCACTCCGTGCCTTGTAAAGGCCTGAAAAATACAGAATCGGATGCACGCACGCACACGCCAAAAAAAGACATACTGTGTTGAAAATGGAAAAGAGTGAGATGAAGGAATATATTTGCTTTTGTTCGCAGTAAGAAAGTTGGTACAGGAATCACTGGGCTTTAGTCCATTTGAATTTGTATTTGATCATAGAGTGAGGGGAACTTTGACCTGGTTAAAGGTACAGTGATTTGATGGGGATGTGCATGTTAACTTGTTAGACTAAGTTTTGAAGTTCAACAATGAACTACTCCAGGCTTGTAGTCTAGCGAGACAAAACTTAAAGATTTCTCAAAACAAAATGAAGTGTTGGTTTGATAAGTGGGCTTGCGAAAGAAAATACCAGGTGGGGGATAAGGTGCTTACCTTCTCTCCAATGTTGACAAATCCACTTCAGGCAAAACTCAATGGACCGTATGAAATAGTCTCTCAAATTAATAATGTGAATTATGTTATCAAAACACCCGACCGATGTAATCTAACACAGGTGGTACAGATAAATATAATAAAGCCTTATTTTGACAAGCAGGCACCATCTGTGAGTGTTGTTGTCAAAACATATGAATCTGGCAACCCTGAGAATGAAGTAATTGACTTGTCTGAGACTTTTCACAAGCAAAACATTGTCCTAGTTAGGCTAATGAACTCAGTTGTTCTCGAAAGCATTGATAACAGGTTGGCTCACCTGCAGCCAAAGCAACAACAAAAGCTGAAGGAATTAATTCTGTAGTTTAAAGATTTATTTCCCGATGTTTCCAGGAAAACCATGGTTGCAATACTTGATGTAGATATTGGTTAAACCGATTAAACAACACACTTATCGCATGAACGTAGAAAAGTGTAAATAGGCTGAGCAAAAAATTGACTATATGCTCGAAAATGGCATTATCGGTCCTTCAGCATCAGATTGGAGCTCACCCTGCATTATAGTGCCCAAACCTGATGGTAGTGTTAGATTTTGCAAATGCAGTAACAAAAACAGATGCCCATCCTATCCGTAGGGTGGATGATTGCATCAATAAGGTTGGAAAAGCTGAATTTCTTACAAAGATTGATCTGTTGACAAATTATTGGTGTGTTGCATTGACGGACAGAGGTAGAAAAAAATCTGCATTTGTGATACCATCTGGGTTGTATGAATATAGTGTCTTGCTGTTTGGAATGAAAACTGGTCCAGGAACATTCCGGAAAATGAATGACTCTGTAATTCGTGGGTTGGAACACACAGATGCCTTTATTGATGACTTAGTCACAGGGAGTGACACTTGGGAAGAGCATATCCCTGCAGTAGAAAAACTGTTTGACAGGTTTTCCCAGGCCAGCCTTACAGTTAACTTAGCTAAGAGTGAATTTAGCCATGCCAATCTGACCTGTCTTGGCGATGATGTATTCAATGCAAGTTGGCTCCTGTTCGGGCAAAAGTCCAGGCAATTTCTCAAGAACCTATTCTGACTACTAAGAAGGCTCTTCGGAGGTTTCTGGGAATGGATGGATATTACCGTAAGTTCTGTAAAAACTGCTGCTATCGCTCTTCCTCTGACTAATCTCCTGAAGAAGGGTGAAAAGTTTGTTTGAACCGAGCCTTGTCAGGAGGCCTTTGGTCGATTTTAAGTTATTATGTGAGATTAGGCCAATCAATGTAGTGCTGTCGGAAAATTTAATTAGCAGATTGGAGTTGTGGGTGGCAACACAAGTCATGGGTGCACAGAAAGTAAAGGAGAGGGACAAAGAGACAACCCTGTGGGTTATGTGTCCTGAGGGTCAGAGGAGATGGAGCCCACTCCTACCACCTGCCGGCGATCTGACAGGAAGTCCAGGATCCAGCTACATAAGACAGGGTGAAGGCCGAGGTCTCTGAGCTCCTTAAGGAAACTTCATGCTTTGTATGGCTACTGCTCTGCCCATGATTGCAAGGAACTGCAGAGAACTCTGGACAGCAGAGAACATCAGAGCGGAGAACATCAGCCCCCACTCCATGGACTCTCCCTACACTTCCCCTCCCTCGGAAAAGCAGGCCATGTACACAAAGAAGCTCATAACCTGGACATTCTTGCTGCAAACCCGCTCCCACATTGGCGGAGAGATACAAAAGCTTTAAAGTTCGTAACACCAGACTGAAGGACGGTTTCCCGTCTGCACTTATCAGCCAAATTAACGATAACATGGACTCGACCTCACAATGTAACTCCACGTGACCTTGCACCCTATGTCTATCTGCACTGCACTTTCTCTGCAGCCACAATGCTTTGTTACAGTGAGTGTAACTTTGTTACTATTATTGTTTTGTTGTATATCTGCTCGATGTGCCGTCGTAATGTATCGATCTGTTTGGATGGTACGTCGGGCAGGATTTTCACTGTAGCTCAGTACATGATGATAATAAACAATTTCCCCATTTTAATTGTCTGGAAATATTAGTCAGACTGAGCTTCTGCTCTGGAACCGCAAAAAGAAACTGAACTGTTGTCATTTCTGTGGAAAGCAAATATGTGGAAAATGCTTCAATCTCACATTACGATCTGCAGTAACTGGGATCAGGTGACCGGTGATGGGCTATGGGCCTCCCATATCAATATCAGAATCAGGTTTGATAGCACCGGAATATGCCATGAAATTCGTTGTTCATTGTTAATTCTAAACAAAAGATTTTAACAATTGTGATTTAAAATAAGAATATATATATATATATCTATATAGTAACGTTCTCCTTCGCGTGTAACTGATAACGTCGAATTCAACGTCGAGATAAACCACAGTCAATGAGAACCAGATCGCAGTAAGATTAACCATTTACTGTTCACTCTTCACATTAACATACGGTGAAAACTGTTGATAAAACAATACAAGATTGATACAGTATTTGTTCCTTCCTTAATATCACATTTCTATTGTAAATACTTGCAAAGATGACTATAACTACATTACACTAAGGTGCAGTATACAGGCAGAGTTTACCTGCTCCATTGACTACTTTAAATACACTTCAATGCAAACTATCCGCAACTCTTTAACTAACGAAAGCATAAACATTATCGACCGTCGTTACTTCTAACAGGATCGGCATTAACATCTTAGTTCAATATATCGATTATCTATTAACTTACAGCGTTGCACTCACTGTGATTTCTCATGCCTGCAAAACAACTTCTGCTCAGGTGTGCCTCGTGGTGAGCCCCCACCCTCGCGTTAATTTCAAACCGGTACTTTCCCACAAGACGCGGCGAAACCAGATGTGATGTCATCGCATGTCGATATATTTTACATGCAATGAATATACTTTGAACACTTCTAATTCTAACTAGAAAACACTATCAAATGAATTACTAAGCGAAAATATTATGAACTAAATAACTGTCGTAAAGACAGCATACTCCCCGCTTGACCTTCGTAAGGACACAATGAGCAGAGTACAAAACTTAGTCTCTTAATCAGTCATTGGGTAGAAGTAGAATAACTTCTGTAACTGGCCTTTGGTAAATTTTCACATCGCCTTGGTCGGTAGTCTTCAATTCGATCTTCCTGACATGTCCATCCCCACTAGGGAATGTAGCAGTGATTCTGGCCTTTGGCCAGCTGTTGCGGGCGATTTGCTTGTCCCTGAGCAGGACTAAGTCTCCAACTTGAAGATTCCTGCGGGGTTCTGTCCACTTTTGTCTCTGTTGCAACAAAGGTAGATATTTTTGTCTCCAGCGAGACCAGAGCTGATTTGCCAGAGCCTGGACTTGTCTCCATTGCTTTGTGTACAAATCCTTGTCTGAGAAGTCTCCTGGTGGAGGAGGTGTAGCTGCCTTCTGTGTAGGGAGCATTGATGGCGAAAGTATGAAGGGGTTTTCTGGGTCAGAAGACACAGGTAGGAGTGGTTGTGCATTTATAATGGCTGTGACCTCTGCCATTAGGGTGCACAGTACCTCGTGGGTCAATCGGGTGTGTTGCTGCATCTCAGGTTTCCTTTTCCGGGTTTTCCGTACGGACGTGAACCGTTTGACTGCCTGCTCTTTGTTATCTGGTGAGCGCTGGCGCGGTTCTCTGAAAGGCGATGGGGCAACCCCATTATTTGCTTCATCTCAGAAAACCTTGTTGTCCTTTGTTTTTAAAGAAATGGCATCTTGAGCTGATTGTGCAAGTTTATTTCCGTGCTCGGTTTGAACGAAAACTGACTGACCTGACGTCTCGTCAGTTACTTTACGCTTGTTAACGTCTTGTTGTGCTTCCTTGATATACATGGAACTTGGGCAGGGTTGAAAGATTGAATGGCGGCCACTCTCTAGCACATTGGTCTTGAGTGTGTTAACCATCGGTTTGTGTACGACACCGGGGCACACCTCTCCTATCACCACCCAGCCCAGATCCAGACGTTGCGCGAAGGGGGCGTCGAGTGGTCCATTGACCTGCTGCCTAACCTTGTGTACCTGGATAACATCTCTTCCTAATAGCAGTATTTCCGCTTTTGGATCCAGTTCTGGGATGTGTTTGGCGATGTGGTGGAGATGTGGCTGGTGTAGCACCACACTTGGTGTCGGGATCCCAGTGCGGTTATTCATGATTCCATCGCACTCTAAGAGCGGAGGGAGACAGATGACGACTGTAACATCCAGGGACTCGATCTGGATGCCTTCTGCCTTCCTTCCTTGGGTTTCCATGTTGCCTGAGCAAGTTTTGAGGTAGTATGGGAACCGCTCACTCTCAATGTTGAACAATTTAAAGAACTCTGGACTGACTAGTGAGTGCTTGCTCTGATCGTCCAGAATCACATAGGCTTTGATGGCCTTGTCTTTGACTCCTTTAGGGTACACCTTAGTGAGGCAGATCTTGGAACAAGAACGGCTTGACTGAGCTTGACCGCAAACTTCTGTACAGTTCGTGCTGACAACTGTTGACCTGTTGCTGGGGTGAAGGAGCGCTGTCGGTTTGCGGTGACAGGTCGGGATGCATGGCCCCGACGTGATCTGGGCTATCACATTCCGGACACTTCACGGCGATCGTACACTCTCTGGCGAGGTGAGAGGTTGAGGAACAGCATCTAAAACATATTCTTTTCTCCTTGAGAAGGGCCGTCCTCTCTTCAAGGGGATTTTCCCTAAACATTCTGCATCCTTTGAGGGGGAGAGGTTTGTTATGCAATGGACAATACTTGCTAGGGTCGTTGCTAGTTGTAAGGGCTTCGGTCTTGAGCACTGAGACGGGTTTATCAATGTTGAAAACATTCGAAGAGGATCTACTTGGCTTGGTGTAAATTGTATGCTTCCTGGACCCGCGAGGCTAGGGTCGTTTCGCTTCTTCGCCTCCCTGCACACAAACCTAGCGAGCAGCTCAAAGGGAGGTGGTTGATCATCGTGCTCTTCCTTGAACTCTGAGGCAACAGTCAGCCACCTGTCCTGCAGCCCAAAAGGAAGTTTGTCCACGACTTGACTAATCCCAAATGGAGTATCTAGGTATACTAGACCAGCTGAGTAGCCATCTTCTTTGGAGCCTTGGATCTCCATGAGTAAATCTCCGAATTCTCTTAACTTAATGTGATCTTTGGCTGACACCTCAGGAAAGTTTCCCAGACGTCGATATAGCGCCGCTTCAATAGCTTCGGGGGACCCATAGTCCTCCCGAATTCTCTCCCACGCTTTGCTTTAGGCTAGTTCGGGTTTGTTGATGTACACTGAACGTATGCGTCTCACCTGGTCGCGTGATTCTTTCCCCAGCCATTTCGCCATAAGGTCCAACCTTTGGGTTGCACTGAGCTGGACTCCGTCGATCGCGTTGGTGAATGTGGAGTACCATGCACGGTAATTTTCAGGTTTATCGTCAAACTGGTACAGTCCCGAAGTGACGAGATCCCGTCGTGCTAAATACTGCATCGTGGGATCGGCTGTAAGCGGCATGCGGGCTGGAGAAGTACGTTGGCGCCTATTTGACTGAGAGCGCACGTTTCTCATGGAATTTGCCATCCTGGATTCGACCTCCGCGTCTCTTCGCATCGAACTTTGTAAGTTTGGTGTCAAGAAGTATCGGTTGTCAGCTCTTTCATTCTTGACTTCATCACGGAGTCGCGAGGGTAAATTTTCTTCCTCGTATGGATGTGATGCAATCGTGACTCTCCGAGGTTCCTCGTAGCTGGGGAAGTTATCGAATACGTATGGAGAGGGGAGACGAGCCTGCCTGTCTATTTGAGATTGTACATAGTCGCTTGTGCGTTCCAGTCTGGTCCTTTCTAAAGTAGATCTTACTGCGGTCAGATCACGCGACCCTTCAGCTTCTTCTATGTACTCTTCTTCCGCCATGGCAGCTTCTTTTTCTCTTTCTAGCTGCAGCACTTGCAACTCTGTCGATATTTTTGCCATTTCCAACTGGGTTTCGGCTTCTCGGGTGGCCCATTCCTTCTGGGTTTCGGCTTCTCTGGCGGCCTCTGCTCTTTGTCTGGCGGCCCTTTCGGCTTCTCTGGCAGCCTTTTCTTTCTGGATTTCGGCTTCTCTGGTGGCATGTTTCATTTTCAAAACTGCTTCTTGTCTGTCGTAACGCAGTCGCACCTTGGCGGCTTCTGCCTTGGCTCTTGCCTGGGTGGACTTACTTGATGTCGCTCTACTGCCCTTGTCGCTGGGCGCCATCGACTTGATCCCGGATCGAGCTGACATTGCAGCACTTGGAACACCTGATAATGCCGGTTTTTCACTGTAACGTTCACCTTCGCGTGTAACTGATAACGTCGAATTCAACGTCGAGATAAACCACATTCAATGAGAACCAGATCGCAGTAAGATTAACCATTTACTGTTCACTCTTCACATTAACATATGGTGAAAACTGTTGATAAAATAATACAAGATTGATACAGTATTTGTTCCTTCCTTAATATCACATTTCAATTGTAAATACTTGCAAAGGTGACTATAACAACATTACACTAAGGTGCAGTATACAGGTAGAGTTTACCTGCTCTATTGACTACTTTAAATACACTTCAATGCAAACTATCCGCAACTCTTTAACTAACGAAAGCATAAACATTATCGACCGTCGTTACTTCTAACAGGATCGGCATTAACATCTTAGTTCAATATATCGATTCGGAAGTGAAGCTTAACTGAACTTTTCACATTTATGAGAAGCTCAGATAAATACAAATGGCTAAATTCTCACATAAATGGGTCATACACCCAGAAACATTGGCAGCACCTCAGCACGTCGAAACAGTGAATGAAACATGCAGAAAATATTACAGAAAAAAAACATTGTCCACCCACAGTGAGAGGACGTGACAGATCCGGATCTCACTGCCTTGTCTGAACGGGGAAAGATGAAGCTACACGTACACGTAGAGCAGTGACCTGCAAATACTGCAGATCTGCAGAAAAACGTGAACAGGAAAGGGGATCAGGTCACGGGTGGAGGGACTCCCTCCTGAACCGGTGGCTCTGCTCCTCGACCCTCACACGCAGCCTGACCCACCCGCCGCATTCCGCACATTGTTCCATATTTACACCAGGTACATGTCTACTCTTCCACACCATATCTACACCGATCCCTTTCCCTCCACCCCCAGGTCACAGAGTCACGGGCTCGATTCCCATCCCGGTCCGAATCATAATTCAAGCCCAAACAGGAAGTGTTCACGTTTCATTTAAATCAGTTCTGTGTTTATAAACACTAATTTCTATTCACAGTCCTCCGGCTTCAGTGGACAGGAACACTGAAACATCAAATAAGAAACAGCAGGAGGTGGCCATTCGGCCCCTGTAACCATCAACAAGATGGCGGTGGCTCTCCCATCTCAGACACGTTTCTGTCCGATCCTCATTTCCTCGATCCCTTCGGTCTCCACACTTCTGCCGGCCTCTTTTCTACGTGAGGATGATCACTGAGTGTTCACCGTCCTCTGTGGAGGGGATTTACAGATATTCACCACCCGCAGAATGGAGACTTTTCCCCTCATCACAGTCCCAGAGAGTCCAACCCCTTTTTCAGAGACTGGGATCCCTGCTTCAACCGGTAATGATGTTGTGCATTTAAATGTGTTCTCCTCTCAGTCCTCGATTCTCCAAAATGACATTTAGAGTTATCACATTTGACCTTTCTTCAAGTTATGACATCACCACTCCAGGGATCAGTCAGGTGAATCTTCATTGCACTCTCTACAAATACTCTCTAACCACTTTGTTCATCCTCTATGGAATTAATTTCCATCTTCTGCAGCCCCGTTTTGCCCCAACTACTCACTTTCCACCCTTGTCACCATTTTCCGCTTCCACCTCCCCTGTCAGCTTGATACACCTCTCACTCCCCATCTCTTGCCCCATCCCCACCCCTCACCTCTTTTCTCTGAATATTTCCCGTCCACACTCAGTCTAGAGGGAGGGTCTCGGCCCGAAATGTTGACGGTCCATTTCCCTCGACAGATGCTGCCCGACCCACTGAGTTCCTCCGGCAGTTTGTTCTTTGGTCTGTATAATCCGTGTTAGTATGGGGAGCGGGATTTTACACCATATTCCAGGGTTAGGGGTAATAGACTTCTCGGTGAGACAACAACATTAATCAGGGGTTTCATCACTGAATCCAGTGTTGTGGGATGTAAAGTCCCCTGTTATGTGTCCTGCTGTGCCGTGTTGTTGGTGGAGTGGGCAGCGTGGTGTTTGTCTCGATTCGGGCCACAACACCAGAATTGCCAGCGGGGTCCAAACACAGTGTATTAGTCAACAGAAAACATCTCGTCCCTGCAGTCTTTGTCTCCGGGTAAACTCAACACCCTGACAGTGTGGACCATAGATACCCCTTCCTCTCAGAGTCAGGGGATCATTCAGACAGCTGATCGCTGAGAGGAATTATATTTATTGGTCATTAAAGTTCACCCAGATCCGTTTGGACGGATTTGATGTGGAGTTCGGGGTGTCACAGTAAAAGGGCCGGACGGCCGAACTCTGTCCGTTGTCCAAACATCCTTCCAGGTGAGGCGACAATTCACCTGTGAATCTTCCGGGGTCGCCCGTTGTGTCCGCTGCTCCCGATGCGGCCGCCTCGACACTGGTGACACCGGCTCCTCCGCAGTTGTGCCGGGTAGGAATGATTTTTAACGGGTGTCGATATTTTTCTTACCTTTTGTGCGGGAGGGGTGGGTTTTGGGGGTTGATGATCGAGATGCCGTCCTTTTCGATACGAGAGGTGTGGAGGGAGTTTCATTTTTTTTTTCTTTCTGAACCACTTTAATGTTTTCTTTGTTTCGTGGTTCTCTGGAGAAGAAAAAATCTCAGCGTTATTTATTAGTACCTGGTTTGATTATAAATTAATGTTTGAACTATCCGCTCTGAGCGGGACTTACTTACTTAGTCAGTCAGACAGGAACAGTCTGTGATTGCTCCCATTCAATTCACTAATTGCCCTTACACCACAGATATATCTGTCCAGCTATTCCCCACTCAAGACAGGCTGGAGCCAAAAATATTTACAACATGACAGACCCTAAAGACAAATTACAAAATAGTCATAATGCCTTAGAACAGACTGACGCTGTCCTATCTCTACACATGAGTGCATAAGGAGATATGCATCCTGAAACCCTAGCTAGCTACCCTGAAGAAGAAATACGGCTCAGGACGGCTTAGTACATCTGTTGATCATCAGCAGTTTCTTTCGGAAAAACAGGTCGCTATTGTTTAACGAAGTGTTAACCCTTTTGCATACTTTATCATTCCCTCCTTTACAGCATTACATGATCAACAAAGCAGTAACCTTTTACAGAGAAAGCAACCTAGTACAGCATTGACTTCTCAGTGGATAAAAACGGCATACGTCAGTAATTATAACAATGATATGTACAACCATGTGGCCATAATGCAATATCATGCATCACATATTACCGACAGGTCTTCGAAGATCACCATTTCGAACCTTCGGTGAACCCGTGTAAATCCTGCCCTACTCTCTAGATGCTGTCAGTCTCCCTGGCAGTGTGCTTAGAGAGGGAGGTAACTCATCAGGGATATAGGTGCAGCATTCTGTGTCAATAATAGCACAGGTTCCCCCTTTCTCAGCTGGGATAAAATCTAAAGCCGTATTATTCTGCACGACTGTTTGCCGGACTGCAATCATTTCAGTGGATATTTCTGTTACTTGGGCCTCTGTTTCTGACAGGGCCCCTGAAGTATTGTGGCCAGCTCCTCAAGTGCTTGTAGCCAAATTGTTTATCCTCACTCCGGTTGAGCAGGATTACAGATATTGGAATCATAGTTTTACCCAGCAGGCCCCTGGTTCTACCTGTTTGGCAAGGTATGACAGAGAGACAGAAAGTTGTTAACGTGGGGGCTCCCAGAAAGTCATAAACACGAACACCTCTGTTACGTTCCCGTAACAGTTTACATGAGCCAGCAGCAATAGACCACACCTGGATTGTGGTTTTGATGTTAAAACCACTGACTTTATTAGTATCTACTTATAATATAACAAATTAAGCAAAATAATCAAAAGCTAAAAGTGCTGTGTACACATATGTTTAAATATAACTCCCAAACCACTGAGGTCAGGGAATACCAAGCTTAAAGTCTTGAGATGGTAAAGTATGAAAGTTCAGTTCATCCACGGAATCAATGACGAGAGAGAGATATTTGTAATCCAAGGTGAATGTCAGGAGAAGGCAATTACGTTGAATTCCACAAATTCCACAGTGGTAAAACAAGATAACAGTCACTGTAGGTCTTATCCTCGTTGTTCTAAATCCACATACGAATTATCACCAAAAGTAGCTTATCACAGGAGTACTGTCTTCAGAAGGAACTACCACCCAGGCAAGGGTTGACACCGGTAGATTCTGCAAGGTACTCCCAATCCAGATCCAACACATAACGTATTACCGACAGTGATTTCCACAGAATATCCCTTCTCACAAGTTTTTACCACATAACACACCCGAATCCTGCTAAGGGTTAACAAAAGTGGTAGCCACGAGATACTCCAACAAATCCCCATTTGGATTAAACGAATTATCACAAACAGTGATTGGTCACAGGGGTACTCTCTTCAAGTGAATTACCACCCCCAGGCAAGGGCTAGAACAAGTGGTCCTCACAGGATACTCCCAAACCAACAGATCCACTCCAATGGATCAAACAAAGTTACAATCCCACATTCGGTATACGCCTGATCAAAAATCAACCCACCTTGTGGGCATAGGAGAGTCCAAAAAGTGACCTTTAGCCATTAGGCCCTTTGTTTCGAACTTTCCATCTTCTTTCTTTCGCTCTAGCTGACTGTGTTTGTGACTGTCCTTGCTTAAATAAAACAAACTGCGAGCTGTGTAAACACAAGCTGCAAGCAAGTGTAAACACGCTGCACAGTCAAATAGTTCCATCCTTCTCCCACTCCCTCAGTAAGAATCAAACAGGAGCCGGGAAAGCCAGGCTTGTACACACAGGAATTTAGAATTAGAATTTAGTATTTTCTCGCCGTATTGCCTTTTTGGTTATCTTCTGTTGCTCTTTAAAAGAATCCCAATCCTCTCGCTTCCCTCTGATCTTTGCGATGTTATACATCTTCTCTTTCATTTTTAAACTATCCTTGACTATCCTTGTCATCCACGTTCGCCCCCTACTCCCCTTAGCTGGCTTTCAGCACTGAGATTGGGTGGGACTACAACCAGAAGCCATGGGTTAAGTGTGCAAGGTGAAACGTTAAGGGGAACATGAGGGGAAACTTCTTCACACAGACGATCATCCGGGTGTGGAATGAGCAACCAGCACAAGTGGTGCATGCGGGCATGTTTTTAACATTTAAGAAGTTCGTGTAGGTATCTGGACGGCAGGGCTGTGGGAAAGGGCAGTTTAATTAGTTCAGCACAAACCAGATGGCCCAAATGGCCTTATTCTGTATTGTAATTTTCCACAAGAACCTGAAGTAACACTAATATTCACTCTAAGTCCTTTGAAAAGCTGCTGTGCAGATCAACCATTCACCTCAGTAGGGATTTTTTATATGGCGTTAAAATTGTGGAACTTTAAGTTAAAAATAAAATAAAATCTCAGATGCACGTCAAGAAAGACAATTTGCATGAGAGTGTTTCAGATACTGTGGGGCCAGGCACCCATGCAGCTCAGCAGGAAGAGGGAATAATACCAATGGAGAGAGTCAAACTGAGCCAGGGTACAAATTGCAGATGGCAGAAATGCCCCATTGTTATAGAAACAGGAAGAGCATCGGGGAATTGATGGTCATTCCAGATACCACCTCTCTGCCCAGTCAGGGGATGATTTATCTGTCCAACTTGGGTTCAACCTCATTGTAACAGTGATGAAAACTTGTCGACTCAAGCAATCTCATCTGAAATGTTGTCCTACAGCCATTGATGGACTTTGTAAATCATTTCACAGGTTAAAACAAGAACAGATTTGTCTGCAGGAATCTCAAACACAGCACACCAGTTTTGCTGTCTCTGTCCAGATATTTAAGAGGTGAAGCGAGGGATTCAATCGACCATCCTTCCTACTCAGACTGTGGGGACGGATTTATTCGGTCATCTGACCAACTGGCATGTCCTTCATTTTACACAGGAGAAAGGCCGTTCACCTGCTCATACAGTGGGAATAGATTCACTCGGTCATCTCAATTGAAGGTACCTCAGCAAGTTCACACTGGACAAGGCCATTCACCTGTTCTGTTTGCGAGAAAGGATTCAATTGGTCTTTCCACATGCGGAAACACCTGTCAGTTCACACCGGGCAGAGGCTGGAGATCTGCCGAAATTGTGGGAAAGGATTCACTCAATCACCTGACGTAATGGCACAACAGCGGGTTCACACCCGGGAGAAGCCCTTCATTTGTTCACAATGTGGGAAGCGATTTACTCGATCTTACACCCTACAGATACATCAGCGAGTTCACACCGGGGAGAAGCCATTCAACTGCTCAGTCTGTGGGGAGAGATTCACTCAGTCATCCACATTACAGATACACCAGCGGGTTCACACCCGGGAGAAGCCCTTCATTTGTTCAGAATGCGGGAAGCGATATACTCGATCTTCAACACTACAGATACATCAGCGAGTTCACACCGGGGAGAAGCCATTCACCTGCTCAGAATGTGGGAAGGGATTCACTCATACATCCCACCTACAGAATCACCTGCGAGTTCACACTGGTGAGAAGCCGTTCGCCTGCTCAGTCTGTGGAAAGGGATTCACTCATTCATCCACCCTACTGTTACGTATTCAGGCAACAATAAATATATGAGTTCGGCAAGGGTTTCTTATAACAAACAACACGTTTATTAAACACCGAAAACAACCCCCCCAAAAGTAAACAAACACTACCGTAACCGGAAACAGCTGCTGAGCGGCTGTTCAAACAGTTCGTAAAGTGATATTCCAAAACAGTTCTTTAAAGTGGTATTGCCAAAAGTTCGATATGCTCACGGTCCATTTAAAAGGAGAGACTTTACAGGACGATTTAAATTCTCTTTCACGTCGCTTGCTTCGATCCCCGACATCGAACTTCCCACGAAGAATTCACGAAACTGAACGGCTTAAAGGCACTGACCTTTCCTTCTCCACTACCTTCAATCCTTTCTAGGTAAACCTAGGGATTAACACGAAGATAGTCAACGAAATCCTTCCAAATAAGGATCAAACAAAGGTCGCCCCCCCCCCCCGTTTCACCGTAGAAAGCGATTCTCCTCGATCTTTAACTTCCGAACTTCGAATCTTCACTCTCCTCTAATTCTCAAACTAACAGAATCATAAAGAACCTGCTGGCAATGACCTTTTAAACTTTAGGCATTAAATAAAAACTTCATCCTTCAACTAAACTGCGTCATCACTTCAAACACGCAGTGGCATGAAGTCAACTTGGCAAATCCAGCCACGAACTGCCCCTCCTCACAGGGTGGGGTCTACCTTTTATAACCTGTAAAAAAAAAACCGTCACATGATCTCTACTGGCGGGAAAATGACGTCATTCCACCATCACAAGACCATCACCTCAAGTCCAGTACAGCTTCAACCCCAGTCACATGACAAGGGCTCCACTGTCATGTGTCACGAGTACGTAACACTACAGAGACACCAACGAGTTCACGCTGGGGAGAACCCGTTCACCTGCTCAGAATGAGGGAAGCGATTCACTCGGTCACCCAACCTACAGAGTCACTTGCGAGTTCACACTGGGGAGAGACCGTTCACCTGCTCAGAATGTGGGAAGGGATTCACTCAGTCATTCCAAGTACTGGCACATCAGTCAGTTCACAATGGGGAGTTGCCGTTGTTATTAATCCCTAGATTTCGTTTGCTGTAGACTGCCATTTTAAGAGTGAGAAAATAAAAAGTTAAATCAGTATGACTTGCAGTTTGTTTTCATCGCGTGCAGCTTGTTCAGTTTTAACCGAGGACACAGACACTCAGAGTCAGACGGAAACGAAGGAGGAAAAATGGAAAGATCAAAACAAGGGAACCAGTGGCCAAGGGTCACTGATCGCAACTTTCCTTTGCCCACGAGGGTGGGTTAATTATCGATTCAGCGTACTCAAATGTGTGGTTGTCACCTCGTTTGATCCGTAGGAGTGGATCTGATTTGGGGTAACCTGTGAAGACCACTGATGTGTTAACCATTGCCTGGATGTGGTGGGGTAATTCACTTGAAGACGATACCCCTTGTGACAAGTCACTTTCCGTGGTAATTCGCACGTGGATTTGGAAAGATGACGGGTAAAATCTACAGCAACTGTTGTCTCGTTTTACCACCATGATACCTGTGCAATTCGACATAATTGCCTTCTCTCAACATTTACGCGGAATTACAAATATCTCTCTCATCACCTATTCCATGGTTGAACTGAACTTCCATACTTTGCCATCTCAAGACGCCAAGCCTTGTTTCTCCCGAAATCAATAGTCTGGGAGTTATATTTGCACACATATATACTCATAACACATTTGTTTATCTTGTTTAAGTTATATTATGTAGATTCTAATAAAGATGGTTTTAACATTATAAACAGACTCCAGGTGTCGTCTATTGCTGGTGTTCGTTTCTAAAGCGTTACAATTCCTAACAAAATTTGGGCCTGCGTCTGGGATATGAACAGATTTGGGGGCGTAGTCATTAATTTTCGATTTCATTGGGGAAATTCCTTTTGATTTATTTGTGTGTGAAAAATCAACAGCAATGGATGTTGATAGATGTGTCGAAGTGCCAGGCATTGGAGGACGCCAGAAGGATTGAGTTGTTATGTATTGCTAAAAGGTTAAAACTTGCTAAGGGGAAATCGACAGTGAGGAGGGCACAGACGCAGAGGGTAACAGCTGAACATTATGTATCTGAGGGTGTGTTTAAAGTGGAGGAATTGGAGGTGTTTCCTGAAAGTAAACCTAGTGAGCTTGAGCTCCAGAGCAAGTGAAAAAATTAATTGTGGAGGCTGCGGAAAGGCAAGAGGCAGAAAAAACAGAGAGGAGGCAGAAAAGCAGAGGGAGGAAGCATAAATGCAGAGGCTGTTCGAGATGGAAAAGATAGATTGATTGCAGCAAAGGGGTCGAGTGTTAGACTCTGGTGATAAGTTTAAGGCCAGTCGGGAAGTTAAATTGGTACCTCCATTTGACGAAGCAGAGGTTGATAAATACTTTCATCATTTTGAGAAGGTTGCTCAGAGTTTAAAGTGGCTAAAAGAGGGTTGGCCTATTCTCTTACAAAGTGTAATTAAGGGGAGGCTCAGCAAGCCTATTCTGCTTTGACGGTTGATGAAGTAGCTGATTATGACATTGTGAAACAGACTGTGCTCAAAGCCTACCAGTTTTACACAGAATCATACAGGCAAAAGTTCAGAGATTTCAGGAAGTCTGTGAAACAAACTTATATGGAACTTGCTTAAGAGAAGTGTGTGTGTTTTGACCGCTGGTGCACATATAAAAATATAAATGATGATTTTAGCAGCTTGCAAGAGTTGGTTTTAATTGAAGAATTCAGAGGGTGCGTGCCTGATGACATACAGAGATATTTAGATGAAAAGGATGCTGCGACTTTGCAGGAGTCTGCTGGATGAGCAGATGAGTTTGCTTTAACTCATAAGGTTAAAATTATCCCAAATAAGAGCTTCCAAAAGAGTAGCAGGGATCACCAGTGTAATCCAGAAATTAAAGCTGGGACGAGTGACAAGAGTAAGGATGAAGTGAAGCAGTTGAAGGAGAAATATTCTCATGTTACTTGTTACTATTGTAAGAAAGCTGGTCATATGATGGCTTATTGTTGCCTCCTGGGGAAGAAAAAAGGAAAAGGAGGCAGTCCCAAATGCCTGTGATCAGTCTGTTGAAGCACCAGTAAACCCACAGGGTTCTGAACATTCTGTTTGAGGCTCACATAAGGAAAAATGAAAAGGAGGCAGTCCCAAATGCCTGTGTTCAGTATGTTGAAGCACCTATAAACCCACAGGGTTCTGAACATTCTGTTGAGGCTCAGATAGGAAAAAGGAAAAGGAGGCAGTCCCGAATGCCTGTGTTCAGTATGTTGAAGCACCTATAAACCCACCGGGTTCTGAACATTCTGTTGAGGCTCAGATAGGAAAAAGGAAAAGGAGGCAGTCCCGAATGCCTGTGTTCAGTATGTTGAAGCACCTATAAACCCACCGGGTTCTGAACATTCTGTTGAGGCTCAGATAGGAAAAAGGAAAAGGAGGCAGTCCCGAATGCCTGTGATCAGTCTGTTGAAGCATCAGTAAACCCATAGGGTCCTGAACATTCTCTTGAGGCTCAGGTAAGGATTTGAGAGGTCTGACCCAGTTAAGAAGAGATTCGATCATTTTATGTCAGCTGGGATTGTATTATTAAAGGAAGGGCCAACCCGGTACCACTGAAAATTGTTTCAGGTACAGGGGCTTCTCAGTCACTTATATGAGACAGCATTCCAAAGTTTGGTGATGAGACTGAAACCGGTGAGGTAAATCTTCTTAAAGACATTAGGTGCGGTGTGGTTTCTGTCCCGTTGTGAAAGGTAACTTTACAGTCAGGGTTGGTTTGGGACCTGTTGAGATCGGATTATAGTGCAGTTTACCGGTGGGAGATGTTACTATGCTGTTAGGAAATGACCTGGCAGTTGGTAAAGTTGTTCCTGCAGTGCTGTTAACAACTAAG
>NW_026779676.1:0-80894 GCF_030144855.1 Hypanus sabinus
CGGGACGGAGACGGGGTCCCGGTGGGTCTGACGGGAGAGGGAGACGGGGTCCCGGTGGGTCTGACGGGAGAGGGAGACGGGGTCCCGGTGGGTCTGACGGGAGTGGGAGACGGGGTCCCGGTGGGTCTGACGGGAGTGGGAGACGGGGTCCCGGTGGGTCTGACGGGAGAGGGAGACGGGGTCCCGGTGGGTCTGAAGGAGAGGGAGACGGGGTCCCGGTGGGTCTGACGGGAGAGGGAGACGGGGTCCCGGTGGGTCTGACGGGAGAGGGAGACGGGGTCCCGGTGGGTCTGACGGGAGAGGGAGACGGGTTCCCGGTGGGTCTGACGGGAGAGGGAGACGGGGTCCAGGTGGGTCTGACGGGAGCGGGAGACGGGGACCCGGTGGGTCTGACGGGAGAGGGAGACGGGGTCCCGGTGAGTCTGACGGGAGCTGGAGACGGGGTCCCGGTGGGTCTGACGGGAGAGGGAGACGGGGTCCCGGTGGGTCTGACGGGAGCTGGAGACGGGGTCCCGGTGGGTCTGACGGGAGAGGGAGACGGGGTCCCGGTGGGTCTGACGGGAGCTGGAGACGGGGTCCCGGTGGGTCTGACAGGAGACGGGGTCCCGGGCGCGGCTGACAGGAGAGGGAGACGGGGTCCCGGTGGGTCTGACGGGAGACGGGGTCCTGGTGGGTCTGACGGGAGCTGGAGACGGGGTCCCGGTGGGTCTGACGGGAGATGGGAGACGGGGTCCCGGTGGGTCTGACGGGAGCGGGAGACAGGGTCCCGGTGGGTCTGACGGAAGCAGGAGACGGGGTCCCGGTGGGTCTGACGGAAGCGGGAGACGGGGTCCCAGTCAGTAAAATGTTGCTGGACATAGTAACCCGTGACTCCACTTTCAGGGAACCGTGTCCCTGTCCCCCTGGGTCTCTCTGTTCTACAACACTCCCCAGGGTCCCCGTCTACCTGTGACTCCACTTTCGGGGAACCGTGTCCCTGTGCCCCTGGGTCTCTCTGTTCACAACACTCCCCAGGGTCCCTGTCTACCCGAAACTCCACTTTCAGGGAACCGTGTCCCTGTCCCTCTGGGTCCCTCTGTTCTATAACACTCACCAGGGTCCCCGTCTACCTGTGACTCCACTTTCGGGGAACCGTGTCCCTGTACCCCTGGGTCCCTCTGTTCCACAACACTCCCCAGGGTCCCTGTCTACCCGTGACTCCACTTTCAGGGAACCGTGTCCCTGTTCCCCTGGGTACCTCTGTTCCACAACACTCCCCAGGGTCCCCGTCTACCCGTGACTCCACTTTCAGGGAACCGTGTCCCTGTCCCCCTGGGTCTCTCTGTTCCACAACACTCCCCAGGGTCCCCATCTACCCGTGACTCCACTTTCAGGGAAACGTGTCCCTGTACCCCTGGGTCTTTCTGTTCCACAACACTCCCCAGGGTCCCCGTCTACAAGTGACTCCACTTTCAGGGAACCGTGTCCCTGTCCCCCTGGGTCTCTCTGTTCTATAACACTCACCAGGGTCCCCGTCTAGCTGTGACTCCACTTTCGGGGAACCGTGTCCCTGTACCCCTGGGTCTCTCTGTTCCACAACACTCCCCAGGGTCCCCGTCTGCCTGTGACTCCACTTTCGGGGAACCGTGTCCCTGTCCCCCTGGGTCTTTCTGTTCCACAACACTCCACAGGGTCCCCGTCTGCCTGTGACTCCACTTTCAGGGAACCGTGTCCCTGTACCCCTGGGTCCCTCTGTTCTACATCACTCCCCAGGGTTCCCGTCTACCTGTGACTCCACTTTCAGGGAACCGTGTCCCTGTCCCCCTGGGTCCCTCTGTTCTACAACACTCCCCAGGGTCCCTGTCTACCCGTGACTCCACTTTCAGGGAACCGTGTCCCTGTACCCCTGGGTCCCTCTGTTCTACAACACTCCCCAGGGTCCCTGTCTACCCGTGACTCCACTTTCAGGGAACCGTGTCCCTGTACCCCTGTGTCCCTCTGTTCTACATCACTCCCCAGGGTTCCCGTCTACCCATGACTCCACTTTCAGGAACCGTGTCCCTGTTCCCCTGGGTCCCTCTGTTCCACAACACTCCCCAGGGTCCCCGTCTACCCGTGACTCCAATTTCAGGGAACCGTGTCCCTGTCCCCCTGGGTAACTCTGTTCCACAACACTCCCCAGGGTCCCCGTCTACCCGTGACTCCACTTTCAGGGAACCGTGTCCCTGTCCCCCTGGGTCCCTCTGTTCCACAACACTCCCCAGGGTCCCCGTCTACCCGTGACTCCACTTTCAGGGAACCGTGTCCCTGTCCCCCTGGGTCTCTCTGTTCTACAACACTCCCCAGGGTCCCCATCTTCCCGTGACTCCACTTGCAGGGAACCGTGTCCCTGTACCCCTGGGTCCCTCTGTTCTACAGCAATCCCCAGGGTCCCCGTCTACCTGTGACTTCACTTTCAGGGAACCGTGTCCCTGTATCCCTGGGTCCCTCTGTTCTACAACACTCCCCAGGGTCCCCGTCTACCCGTGACTCCACTTTCAGGGAACTGTGTCCCTGTACCCCTGGGTCCCTCTGTTCTACAACACTCCCCAGGGTCCCCGTCTACCCGTGACTCCACTTTCAGGGAACTCTGTCCCTGTACCCCTGGGTCCCTCTGTTCTACAACACTCCCCACAGGGTCCCCGTCTACCCATGACTCCACTTTCAGGGAAACGTGTCCCTGTACCCCTGGGTCTCTCTGTTCCACAATACTCCCCAGGGTCCCCGTCTACAAGTGACTCCACTTTCAGGGAACCGTGTCCCTGTACCCCTGGGTCCCTCTGTTCTACAACACTCACCAGGGTCCCCGTCTACCCGTGACTCCACTTTCAGGGAACAGTGTCCCTGTCCCCCTGGGTCTCTCTGTTCTATAACACTCACCAGGGTCCCCGTCTACCTGTGACTCCACTTTCGGGGAACCGTGTCCCTGTACCCCTGCGTCTCTCTGTTCCACAACACTCCCCAGGGTCCCCGTCTGCCTGTGACTCCACTTTCAGGAAACCGTGTCCCTGTACCCCTGGGTCCCTCTGTTCCACAACACTCCCCAGGGTCCCCGTCTACCCGTGACTCCACTTTCAGGGAACCGTGTCCCTGTCCCCCTGGGTACCTCTGTTCCACAACACTCCCCAGGGTCCCCGTCTACCCGTGACTCCACTTTCAGGGAACCGTGTCCCTGTTCCCCTGGGTCCCCGTCTACCCGTGACTCCACTTTCAGGGAACCGTGTCCCTGTACCCCTGGGTCACTCTGTTCTACAACACTCCCCAGGGTCCCCGTCTACCCGTGACTCCACTTTCAGGGAACCATGTCCCTGTCCCCCTGGGTCTCTCTGTTCTACAACACTCCCCAGGGTACCCGTCTACCCGTGACTCCACTTTCAGGGAACCGTGTCCCTGTATCCCTGGTCCCTCTGTTCTACAACACTCTCCAGGGTCCCCGTCTACCCGTGACTCCACTTTCAGGGAACTGTGTCCCTGTACCCCTGGGTCCCTCTGTTCTACAACACTCCCCAGGGTCCCCGTCTACCCGTGACTCCACTTTCAGGGAACCGTGTCCCTGTACCCCTGGGTCCCTCTGTTCTACAACACTCCCCAGGGTCCCCGTCTACCCGTGACTCCAATTTCAGGGAACCGTGTCCCTGTCCCCCTGGGTAACTCTGTTCCACAACACTCCCCAGGGTCCCCGTCTACCCGTGACTCTACTTTCAGGGAACCGTGTCCCTGTCCCCCTGGGTCCCTCTGTTCCACAACACTCCCCAGGGTCCCCGTCTACCCGTGACTCCACTTTCAGGGAACCGTGTCCCTGTCCCCCTGGGTCTCTCTGTTCTACAACACTCCCCAGGGTCTCCATCTTCCCGTGACTCCACTTGCAGGGAACCGTGTCCCTGTACCCCTGGGTCCCTCTGTTCTACAGCAATCCCCAGGGTCCCCGTCTACAAGTGACTCCACTTTCAGGGAACCGTGTCCCTGTACCCCTGGGTCCCTCTGTTCTACAACACTCACCAGGGTCCCCGTCTACCCGTGACTCCACTTTCAGGGAACAGTGTCCCTGTCCCCCCTGGGTCTCTCTGTTCTATAACACTCACCAGGGTCCCCGTCTACCTGTGACTCCACTTTCGGGGAACCGTGTCCCTGTACCCCTGCGTCTCTCTGTTCCACAACACTCCCCAGGGTCCCCGTCTGCCTGTGACTCCACTTTCAGGAAACCGTGTCCCTGTACCCCTGGGTCCCTCTGTTCCACAACACTCCCCAGGGTCCCCGTCTACCCGTGACTCCACTTTCAGGGAACCGTGTCCCTGTCCCCCTGGGTACCTCTGTTCCACAACACTCCCCAGGGTCCCCGTCTACCCGTGACTCCACTTTCAGGGAACCGTGTCCCTGTTCCCCTGGGTCCCCGTCTACCCGTGACTCCACTTTCAGGGAACCGTGTCCCTGTACCCCTGGGTCACTCTGTTCTACAACACTCCCCAGGGTCCCCGTCTACCCGTGACTCCACTTTCAGGGAACCATGTCCCTGTCCCCCTGGGTCTCTCTGTTCTACAACACTCCCCAGGGTACCCGTCTACCCGTGACTCCACTTTCAGGGAACCGTGTCCCTGTATCCCTGGGTCCCTCTGTTCTACAACACTCTCCAGGGTCCCCGTCTACCCGTGACTCCACTTTCAGGGAACTGTGTCCCTGTACCCCTGGGTCCCTCTGTTCTACAACACTCCCCAGGGTCCCCGTCTACCCGTGACTCCACTTTCAGGGAACCGTGTCCCTGTACCCCTGGGTCCCTCTGTTCTACAACACTCCCCAGGGTCCCCGTCTGCCCGTGACTCCACTTTCAGGGAACCGTGTCCCTGTACCCCTGGGTCCCTCTGTTCTACAACACTCCCCAGGGTCCCCGTCTGCCCGTGACTCCACTTTCAGGGAACCGTGTCCCTGTACCCCTGGGTCCATCTGTTCTACATCACTCTCCAGGGTCCCCGTCTACCCGTGACTCCACTTTCAGGGAACTGTGTCCCTGTACCCCTGGGTCCCTCTGTTCTACAACACTCTCCAGGGTCCCCGTCTACCCGTGACTCCACTTTCAGGGAACTGTGTCCCTGTACCCCTGGGTCCCTCTGTTCTACAACACTCTCCAGGGTCCCCGTCTACCCGTGACTCCACTTTCAGGGAACCGTGTCCCTGTACCCCTGGGTCCATCTGTTCTACAACACTCCCCAGGGTCCCCGTCTAACCGTGACTCCAATTTTTTCTCCCAGTCTGTCCATCCTTTCCCCCTCTCTCCTCACTCTGCGATGGAGTGAGAGGGATGGGATGGGAGACGCAGCGAGGGATGGGGTGGGGCGTGCGGGGAGAGGGAGCATGGAGTGAGGGTGTTGCGGGAGGGGGGAGAAAAAGAGCAGGGTAGGGGCAGAGGGAGATTGAGAACAACGATCCAACAGGAGTTTAATTCATGTTTTCCGATGATAAATTTCTTTCAGGGGAGAGACAGAGAGGGGCAGGGAACAGGGAGAGAGATGGGGTGTTGAAAGTAGGGAGGGAAAGGGAGTGGAAGGACAGAAGAGAGGGGTGAGAGGGAGGGGGATGAAAGGACAGGGGGAAGGAGGAGGGGTGGGAAGAGATGGAGGGGAAGAGGGGCCCAGGGGTACAGCGACACGTTTCCTTGAAAGTGGAGGGTCAGAGAGAGGGGAAGAGGGTGATAGAAACAGAGGAGAGGGAGGGGGTGGCAGGAGAAAGAGGAGAGATGAAGGAAGGACGAGAGTGGGGAGCGGGAGGGTGGGAGAGAGGAGGGGGAGAGGTGGGACAGATGGAGAGGGGATAGAAGAGGGGGAGAGGTGGGAGAGGGGATGGGAGGAGAGGGAGAGAGAGAAAGAGAGAGAGAGAGAGAGTTAAGTGAGAGATATCTTGCTGGGCTGGGAGGGAGGAGGGAGGTTCTGTCTGACTCATCTCCCCGTCCTGTTCGCCTGCGATAATTAAACCTCATCTCCGAAAACTATTCATCTCTCTGACAGAGTCGCAGCACGTTAATCTGACGGGGGCGTCTATTACCGTCACTCACTCACCCACTCCTCGAGTTACGCGCTCCGGGCGGCAATTAACCCCTTACCCCCCACCCCTCCCCCCCGCTCCACGACACCCAGCTGTCCCCTTCCCCGCACTGTCCCCAATCGTTGGGGGTCACAGCCCACGGCTCCATCTTGGACGGTCCCCTCAGCCTGTGTTTGCCCCCTATCCCTCTAAACCTTTCCTATCCGTGTCCCTGTCCGAGTGTCGTTAATGTACCTGCCTTGACCACTTCCTCCGGCAGCTCCTTCCACAGACGGACCACCCGTATCCCTCTAAACCTTTCCTATCCGTGTCCCTGTCTGAGTGTCGCTAATGTACCTGCCTCGACCACTTCCTCCGGCAGCTCCTTCCACAGACGGACCACCCGTATCCCTCTGAACCTTTCCTATCCGTGTCCCTGTCCGAGTGTTGTTAATGTACCTGCCTCGACCACTTCCTCCGGCAGCTCCTTCCACAGACGGACCACCCGTATCCCTCTAAACCTTTCCTATCCGTGTCCCTGTCCGAGTGTCATTAATGTACCTGCCTCGACCACTTCCTCCGGCAGCTCCTTCCACAGACGGACCACCCATATCCCTCTAAACCTTTCCTATCCGTGTCCCTGTCCGAGTGTCGTTAATGTACCTGCCTCGACCACTTCCTCCGGCAGCTCCTTCCACAGACGGACCACCCGTATCCCTCTAAACCTTTCCTATCCGTGTCCCTGTCCGAGTGTCGTTAATGTACCTGCCTCGACCACTTCCTCCGGCAGCTCCTTCCACAGACGGACCACCCGTATCCCTCTAAACCTTTCCTATCCGTGTCCCTGTCCGAGTGTCGTTTATGTACCTGCCTCGACCACTTCCTCCGGCAGCTCCTTCCTCAGACAGACCACCCTCCAGGTGAAAACCTCACCCCTCAGGTCCCTATTAAATCTCTCTCCCCTCTCACCTTTGACCTGTGCCCTCTGATTCTCGATTCCCCGACCCTGGGGGGGAATAGTCTGTGCACAGTCACTCTGTCTGTGCCCCTTGTGGTTTTACACCCCTCTGAAAGTTTGCCCCAACACTCCAGGGAATAAAGTCCCAACCTGCCCGACCTCTCTCCGTCAGTCCCCCGAGTCCCGGCAACATCCTCGTAAATCTCCCTCCACACTCTTTCCAGCTCCGTGGCCTCTTTCCCACAGCCGGGCGACCGAGACCGAACACCGTACTCCAATCTCGGCCTCCCCGACGTCTCGTACAACTGGGACGTGACCCCCCGACCCCCGTACTCAGTGTCCCGACTGACGAACCCCTCCCATCCAGGATGACATAACTAGACCGAACTATGTGAAAACTATACAGACAGAAGAAAGCTGCACTGGGCTACAGACCCACCCAGGACT
The DNA here is from genome assembly GCF_030144855.1 of Hypanus sabinus. NCBI lineage: Eukaryota > Metazoa > Chordata > Chondrichthyes > Myliobatiformes > Dasyatidae > Hypanus > Hypanus sabinus. The sequence continues at coordinate 7,436 of NW_026779676.1, forward strand.
GCGTGAAGTGCACAGAACAGGGCAGGCATTACAGTAAATAATGAACAGGACAATGGGGCAGTCAGGTGGCAGGTATTGGGCGTCGAACTGACAGAGGAGGTCCGGGGTGAGAGTTCAAAGGGTCTAAAGGGTTGTTTGGTCAACCCTGGATACAGACTCGGACATTACGCGGGCTCCATCACTCTGAAGTTGCACCCAGACGATGCGCCGGTCCGTGACCGAGGAGCCGTCGATGTTCAGCGGGGAGCGGACCCTCCGGAAGTCAACAACCACCTTCGCGTTCAGAGGATCCGCGCCCGGTCCGTCAGCCGCTGCGCCTCCCTCTCCGTAAGCTGACTCGTCGTTCTCGCTGATGAAAAAGCGGGTCAAAGGGGAGAGGTCAGACCGAGAGAGATTCACTGCAGGTTCAGCTCAGGGGACCACAGGAGCCCGGGCTAGGCCATTCAGCCCATCGAGTCTGTTCCTGCCACTCCATCCCACCTGATCCAGGATCACCTGCACTCTCTCCAGCTCCTTGGATGCCCCGAACAGTTGGGAAATGGTCAGATCTCATGGGATTGAGGGGTAATGACCATCCCTGAACGTGGTGGTGTGGGTCCTGAGGCTCCTGTACCTCCTTCCTGATGGTTGAGGGGTGATAACTGTCCCTGAACCTGGTGCTGTGGGTCCTGAGGCTCCTGTACCTCCTTCCTGATGGTTGAGGGGTGATAACTGACCCTGAACTTGGTGGTGTGGGTCCTGAGGCTCCTGTACCTCCTTCCTGATGGTTGAGGGGTGATAACTGTCCCTGAACCTGGTGGTGTGGGTCCTGAGGCTCCTGTACTTCCTTCCTGATGGTTGAGGGGTGATAACAGACCCTGAATGTGGTGGTGTGGGTACTGAGGCTCCTGTACCTCCTTCCTGATGGTTGATGGGTGATAACTGTCCCTGAACCTGGTATTGTGGATCCTGAGGCTCCAGTACCTCCTTCCCGATGGTTGAGGGGTGATAACTGTCCCTGAACCTGGTGGTGTGGGTCCTGAGGCTCCAGTACCTCCTTCCTGATGGTTGAGGGGTGATAACTGTCCCTGAACCTGGTGTGTGCATCCTGAGGCTCCAGTACCTCCTTCCTGATGGTTGAGGGGTGATAACTGTCCCTGAACCAGGTGGTGTGGGTCCTAAGGCTCCTGTACCTCCTTTCTGATTGTTGAGGGGTGATAACTGTCCCTGAACCTGGTGGTGTGGGTCCTGAGGCTCCTGTACCTCCTTCCCGATGGTTGAGGGGTGATATCTGTCCCTGAATGTGGTGGTGTGGGTCCTGAGGCTCCTGTACCTCCTTCCTGATGGTTGAAGGGTGATAACTGTTCCTGAACGTGGTGGTGTGGGTCCTGAGGCTCCCATAACTCCTTTCTGATGGCTGAGGGGTGATCACTGTCCCTGAACCTTCTGGTGTGGGTCCTGAGGCTCCAGTACCTCCTTCCTGATGGTTGAGGGGTGATAACTGTCCCTGAACCTGGTGTGTGCATCCTGAGGCTCCAGTACCTCCTTCCTGATGGTTGAGGAGTGATAACTGTCCCTGAACCTGGTGTGTGCGTCCTGAGGCTCCTGTACCTCCTTCCTGATGGTTGAGGGGTGATAACTGTCCCTGAACCTGTTGGTGTGGGTCCTGAGGCTCCTGTACCTCCTCCCTGATGGTTGAGCAGTGATAACTGTCCCGGAACCTGTTGTTGTGGGTCCTGAGGCTCCTGTACCTCCTTCCTGTTGGTTGAGGAGTGATAACTGTCCCTGAAGCTGGTGGTGTGGGTCCTGAGGCTCCTGTATCTTCTTCCTGATTGTTGAGGGGTGATAACTGTCCCTGAACCTGGTGGTGTGGGCACTGAGGCTCCTGTATCTCCTTCCTAATGGTTGAGGGGTGATAACTGTCCCTGAACCTGGTGGTGTGGGTACTGAGTCTCCTGTAGCTCCTTCCTGAAGGTTGTGGGGTGATAACTGTCCCTGAACCTGTTGGTGTGGGTCCTGAGGCTCCTGTACCTCCTTCCTGATGGTAGAGGGGTGATAACTGTCCCTGAACCCCGTGGTGTGGGTCCTGAGGCTCCTGTACCTGCTTCCTGATGGTTGATGGGTGATAACTGTCCCTGAACCTGGTATTGTGGGTCCTGAGGCTCCAGTACCTCCGTCCTGATGGTTGAGGGTGATAACTGTCCCTGAATGTGGTGGTGTGGGTACTGAGGCTCCTGTACCTCCTTCCTGATGGTTGATGGGTGATAACTGTCCATGAACCTGGTATTGTGGATCCTAAGGCTCCAGTACCTCCTTCCTGATGGTTGAGGGGTGATAACTGTCCCTGAACCTGGTGGTGTGGGTCCTGAGGCTCCAGTACCTCCTTCCTGATGGTTGAGGGGTGATAACTGTCCCTGAAACTGGTGTGTGCATCCTGAGGCTCCAGTACCTCCTTCCTGATGGTTGAGGGGTGATAACTGTCCCTGAACCAGGTGGTGTGGGTCCTAAGGCTCCTGTACCTCCTTTCTGATTGTTGAGGGGTAATAACTGTCCCTGAACCTGGTGGTGTGGGTCCTGAGGCTCCTGTACCTCCTTCCCGATGGTTGAGGGGTGATATCTGTCCCTGAATGTGGTGGTGTGGGTCCTGAGGCTCCTGTACCTCCTTCCTGATGGTTGAAGGGTGATAACTGTTCCTGAACGTGGTGGTGTGGGTCCTGAGGCTCCTGTAGCTCATTCCTGATGGTTGAGGGGTCATAACTGTCCCTGAACCTGGTGGTGTGGATCCTGAGCCTCCAGTGCCTCCTTCCTGATGGTTGAGTGGTGATAACTGTCCCTGAACCTGGTAGTGTGGGTCCTGAGGCTATTGTACCTCCTTCCTGATGGTTGAGGGGTGATAACTGTCCCTGAACCTGGTGGTGTGGGTCCTGAGGCTCCTGTACCTCCTTCCTGATGGTTGATGGGTGATAACTGTCCCTGAACCTGGTATTGTGGGACCTGAGGCTCCTGTACCTGCTTCCTGATGGTTGAGGGGTGATAACTGTCCCTGAACATGGTGGTGTGTGTCCTGAGGCTCCTGTACCTCCTTCCTGATGGTTGAGGGGTGATAACTGTCCCTGAACCTGGTGGTGTGGGTCCTGAGGCTCCTGTACCTCCGTCCTGACGGTTGAGGGGTGATAACTGTCCCTGAACTTGGTGGTGTGGGTCCTGAGGCTCCTGTACCTCCTTCCTGATGGTTGAGGGGTGATAACTGCCCCTGAACCAGGTGGTGTGTGTCCTGAGGCTCCTGTACCTCCTTCCTGATGGTTGAGGAGGTGATAACTGTCCCTGAACCTGGTGGTGTGGGTCCTGAGGCTCCTGTACCTCCTTCCTGATGGTTGAGGGGTGTTAACTGTCCCTGAACCTGGTATTGTGGGTCCTGAGGCTCCTGTACCTAATTCCTGATGGTTGAGGTGTGATAACTGTCCCTGAACCTGGTGGTGTGGGTACTGAGTCTCCTGTAGCTCCTTACTGAAGGTTGTGGGGTGATAACTGTCCCTGAACCTTGTGGTGTGGGTCCTGAGGCTCCTGTACCTCCTTCCTGATGGCAGAGGGGTGATAACTGTCCCTGAACCCGGTGGTGTGGGTCCTGAGGCTCCTGTACCTCCTTCCTGATGGTTGATGGGTGATAACTGTCCCTGAACCTGGTATTGTGGGTCCTGAGGCTTCAGTACCTCCGTCCTGATGGTTGAGGGTGAGAACTGTCCCTGAATGTGGTGGTGTGGGTACTGAGGCTCCTGTACCTCCTTCCTGATGGTTGGTGGGTGATAACTGTCCCTGAACCTGGTATTGTGGATCCTGAGGCTCCAGTACCTCCTTCCTGATGGTTGAGGGGTGATAACTGTCCCTGAACCTGGTGGTGTGGGTCCTGAGGCTCCTGTACCTCCTTCCTGATGGTTGAGGGGTGATAACTGTCCCTGAACCTGGTGTGTGCGTCCTGAGGCTCCAGTACCTTCTTCCTGATGGTTGAGGGGTGATAACTGTCCCTGAACCTGGTGGTGTGAGTCCTAAGGCTCCTGTACCTCCTTCCTGATTGTTGAGGGGTGATAACTGTCCCTGAACCTGGTGGTGTGGGTCCTGAGGCTCCTGTACCTCCTTCCTGATGGTTGAGGGGTGATATCTGTCCCTGAATGTGGTGGTGTGGGTCCTGAGGCTCCTGTACCTCCTTCCTGATGGTTGAAGGGTGATAACTGTCCCTGAACCTGGTGGTGTGGGTCCTGAGGCTCCTGTACCTCCTTCATGATGGTTGAGGGGTGTTAACTGTCCCTGAACCTGGTATTGTGGGTCCTGAGGCTCCTGTACCTCCTTCCTGATGGTTGAGGGGTGATAACTGTCCCTGAACCTGGTGGTGTGGGTCCTGAGGCTCCTGTACCTCCGTCCTGACGGTTGAGGGGTGATAACTGTCCCTGAACTTGGTGGTGTGGGTCCTGAGGCTCCTGTACCTCCTTCCTGATGGTTGAGGGGTGATAACTGCCCCTGAACCAGGTGGTGTGTGTCCTGAGGCTCCTGTACCTCCTTCCTGATGGTTGAGGAGGTGATAACTGTCCCTGAACCTGGTGGTGAGGGTCCTGAGGCTCCTGTACCTCCTTCCTGATGGTTGAGGGGTGTTAACTGTCCCTGAACCTGGTATTGTGGGTCCTGAGGCTCCTGTACCTAATTCCTGATGGTTGAGGTGTGATAACTGTCCCTGAACCTGGTGGTGTGGGTACTGAGTCTCCTGTAGCTCCTTACTGAAGGTTGTGGGGTGATAACTGTCCCTGAACCTGGTGGTGTGGGTCCTGAGGCTCCTGTACCTCCTTCCTGATGGCAGAGGGGTGATAACTGTCCCTGAACCCGGTGGTGTGGGTCCTGAGGCTCCTGTACCTCCTTCCTGATGGTTGATGGGTGATAACTGTCCCTGAACCTGGTATTGTGGGTCCTGAGGCTTCAGTACCTCCGTCCTGATGGTTGAGGGTGAGAACTGTCCCTGAATGTGGTGGTGTGGGTACTGAGGCTCCTGTACCTCCTTCCTGATGGTTGATGGGTGATAACTGTCCCTGAACCTGGTATTGTGGATCCTGAGGCTCCAGTACCTCCTTCCTGATGGTTGAGGGGTGATAACTGTCCCTGAACCTGGTGGTGTGGGTCCTGAGGCTCCTGTACCTCCTTCCTGATGGTTGAGGGGTGATAACTGTCCCTGAACCTGGTGTGTGCGTCCTGAGGCTCCAGTACCTTCTTCCTGATGGTTGAGGGGTGATAACTGTCCCTGAACCTGGTGGTGTGAGTCCTAAGGCTCCTGTACCTCCTTCCTGATTGTTGAGGGGTGATAACTGTCCCTGAACCTGGTGGTGTGGGTCCTGAGGCTCCTGTACCTCCTTCCTGATGGTTGAAGGGTGATAACTGTCCCTGAAAGTGGTGGTGTGGGTCCTGAGGCTCCCATACCTCCTTTCTGATGGCTGAGTGGTGATCACCGTCCCTGAACCTTCTGGTGTGGGTCCTGAGGCTCCAGTACCTCCTTCCTGATGGTTGAGGGGTGATAACTGTCCCTGAACCTGGTGTGTGCGTCCTGAGGCTCCAGTACCTGCTTCCAGATGGTTGAGGGGTGATAACTGTCCCTGAACCTGGTGGTGTGGGTCCTGAGGCTCCTGTACCTCCTTCCTGATTGTTGAGGGGTGATAACTGTCCCTGAACCTGGTGGTGTGGGCCCTGAGGCTCCTGTATCTCCTTCCTGATGGTTGAGGGGTGATAACTGTCCCTGAACCTGGTGGTGTGGGTCCTGAGGCTCCTGTACCTCCTTCCTGATGGCTGAGGGGTGATAACTGTCCCTGAACCTGGTGATGTGGGTTCTGAGGCTCCCGTACCTCCTTACTGATGTTTGAGGTGTGATAACTGTCCCTGAACCTGGTGGTGTGGGTCCTGAGGCTCCCGTACCTGCTTCCTGATGGTTGAGGGGTGATAACTGTCCCTGAACCTGGTGGTGTGGGTCCTGAGGCTCCTGTACTTCCTTCCTGACGGTTGAGGGGTGATAACTGTTCTTGAACCTGGTGGTGTGGGTCCTGAGGCTCCTGTAGCTCATTCCTGATGGTTGAGGGGTGATAACTGTCCCTGAACCTGGTGGTGTGGATCCTGAGCCTCCAGTGCCTCCTTCCTGATGGTTGAGTGGTGATAACTGTCCCTGAACCTGGTGGTGTGGGTCCTGAGTCTCCAGTACCTCCTTCTTGATGGCTGAGGGGTGATAGCTGTCCCTGAACCTGGTGGTGTGGGTCCTGAGGCTCCTGTACCTCCTTCCTGATGGTTGAGGGGTGATAACTATCCCTGAACCTGGTGATGTGGGTCCTGAGGCTCCTGTTCCTCCTTCCTGATGGCTGATGGGTGATAACTGTCCCTGAACCTGGTATTGTGGGTCCTGAGGCTCCTGTACCTGCTTCCTGATGGTTGAGGGGTGATAACTGTCCCTGAACCTGGTGTTGTGGGTCCTGAGGCTATTGTACCTCCTTCCTGATGGTTGAGGGGTGATAACTGTCCCTGAACCTGGTGGTGTGTGTCCTGAGGCTCCTGTACCTCCTTCCTGATGGTTGATGGGTGATATCTGTCCCTGAACCTGGTATTGTGGGTCCTGAGGCTCCTGTACCTAATTCCTGATGGTTGAGGTGTGATAACTGTCCCTGAACCTGGTGGTGTGGGTACTGAGTCTCCTGTAGCTCCTTACTGAAGGTTGTGGGGTGATAACTGTCCCTGAACCTGGTGGTGTGGGTCCTGAGGCTCCTGTACCTCCTTCCTGATGGCAGAGGGGTGATAACTGTCCCTGAACCCGGTGGTGTGGGTCCTGAGGCTCCTGTACCTCCTTCCTGATGGTTGATGGGTGATAACTGTCCCTGAACCTGGTATTGTGGGTCCTGAGGCTTCAGTACCTCCGTCCTGATGGTTGAGGGTGATAACTGTCCCTGAATGTGGTGGTGTGGGTACTGAGGCTCCTGTACCTCCTTCCTGATGGTTGATGGGTGATAACTGTCCCTGAACCTGGTATTGTGGATCCTGAGGCTCCAGTACCTCCTTCCTGATGGTTGAGGGGTGATAACTGTCCCTGAACCTGGTGGTGTGGGTCCTGAGGCTCCTGTACCTCCTTCCTGATGGTTGAGGGGTGATAACTGTCCCTGAACCTGGTGTGTGCGTCCTGAGGCTCCAGTACCTTCTTCCTGATGGTTGAGCGGTGATAACTGTCCCTGAACCTGGTGGTGTGAGTCCTAAGGCTCCTGTACCTCCTTCCTGATTGTTGAGGGGTGATAACTGTCCCTGAACCTGGTGGTGTGGGTCCTGAGGCTCCTGTACCTCCTTCCTGATGGTTGAGGGGTGATATCTGTCCCTGAATGTGGTGGTGTGGGTCCTGAGGCTCCTGTACCTCCTTCCTGATGGTTGAAGGGTGATAACTGTCCCTGAAAGTGGTGGTGTGGGTCCTGAGGCTCCCATACCTCCTTTCTGATGGCTGAGTGGTGATCACCGTCCCTGAACCTTCTGGTGTGGGTCCTGAGGCTCCAGTACCTCCTTCCTGATGGTTGAGGGGTGATAACTGTCCCTGAACCTGGTGTGTGCGTCCTGAGGCTCCAGTACCTCCTTCCTGATGGTTGAGGGGTGATAACTGTCCCTGAACCTGGTGGTGTGGGTCCTGAGGCTCCTGTACCTCCTTCCTGATTGTTGAGGGGTGATAACTGTCCCTGAACCTGGTGGTGTGGGCCCTGAGGCTCCTGTATCTCCATCCTGATGGTTAAGGGGTGATAACTGTCCCTGAACCTGGTGGTGTGGGTCCTGAGGCTCCTGTACCTCCTTCCTGATGGTTGAGCGGTCATAACTGTCCCTGAACCTGGTGGTGTGGATCCTGAGCCTGCAGTGCCTCCTTCCTGATGGTTGAGTGGTGATAACTGTCCCTGAACCTGGTGGTGTGGGTCCTGAGTCTCCAGTACCTCCTTCTTGATGGCTGAGGGGTGATAGCTGTCCCTGAACCTGGTGGTGTGGGTCCTGAGGCTCCAGTACCTCCTTCCTGATGGTTGAGGGGTGATAACTGTCCCTGAACCTGGTGGTGTGGGTCCTGAGGCTCCTGTACCTCCTTCCTGATTGTTGAGGGGTGATAACTGTCCCTGAACCTGGTGGTGTGGGCCCTGAGGCTCCTGTATCTCCTTCCTGATGGTTGAGGGGTGATAACTGTCCCTGAACCTGGTGGTGTGGGTCCTGAGGCTCCTGTACCTCCTTCCTGATGGCTGAGGGGTGATAACTGTCCCTGAACCTGGTGATGTGGGTTCTGAGGCTCCCGTACCTCCTTACTGATGTTTGAGGTGTGATAACTGTCCCTGAACCTGGTGGTGTGGGTCCTGAGGCTCCCGTACCTGCTTCCTGATGGTTGAGGGGTGATAACTGTCCCTGAACCTGGTGGTGTGGGTCCTGAGGCTCCTGTACTTCCTTCCTGACGGTTGAGGGGTGATAACTGTTCCTGAACCTGGTGGTGTGGGTCCTGAGGCTCCTGTAGCTCATTCCTGATGGTTGAGGGGTCATAACTGTCCCTGAACCTGGTGGTGTGGATCCTGAGCCTCCAGTGCCTCCTTCCTGATGGTTGAGTGGTGATAACTGTCCCTGAACCTGGTGGTGTGGGTCCTGAGTCTCCAGTACCTCCTTCTTGATGGCTGAGGGGTGATAGCTGTCCCTGAACCTGGTGGTGTGGGCCCTGAGGCTCCTGTATCTCCTTCCTGATGGTTGAGGGGTGATAACTGTCCCTGAACCTGGTGTGTGCGTCCTGAGGCTCCAGTACCTCCTTCCTGATGGTTGAGGAGTGATAACTGTCCCTGAACCTGGTGTGTGCGTCCTGAGGCTCCAGTACCTCCTTCCTGATGGTTGAGGGGTGATAACTGTCCCTGAACCTGGTGGTGTGGGTCCTGAGGCTCCTGTACCTCCTTCCTGATTGTTGAGGGGTGATAACTGTCCCTGAACCTGGTGGTGTGTGTCCTGAGGCTCCAGTACCTCCTTCCTGATGGCTGTGGGGTGATAACTGTCCCTGAACCTGGTGGTGTGGGTCCTGAGGCTCCTGTAACTCCTTCCTGATGGTTGAGGGGTGATAACTGTCCCTGAACCTGGTGGTGTGGGTCCTGAGGCTCCCGTACCTCCTTCCTGATGGTTGAGGGGTGATAACTGTTCCTGAACCTGGTGGTGTGGGTCCTGAGGCTCCTGTACCTCCTTCCTGATGGTTGAGGGGTGATATCTGTCCCTCTAGATGGTGGTGTGGGTCCTGCGGCTCCTTACCTCCTTCCTGATGGTTGAGGGGGTGATAACTGTCCCTGAATCTGGTGGTGTGGATCCTGAGGCTCCTGTACCTCCTTCCTGATGGTTGAGGGTGATAACTGTCCCTGAATGTGGTGGTGTGGGTACTGAGGCTCCTGTACCTCCTTCCTGATGGTTGATGGGTGATAACTGTTCCTGAACCTGGTATTGTGGATCCTGAGGCTCCAGTACCTCCTTCCTGATGGTTGAGGGGTGATAACTGTCCCTGAACCTGGTGGTGTGGGTCCTGAGGCTCCAGTACCTCCTTCCTGATGGTTGAGGGGTGATAACTGTCCCTGAACCTGGTGTGTGCATCCTGAGGTTCCAGTACCTCCTTCCTGATGGTTGAGGGGTGATAACTGTCCCTGAACCAGGTGGTGTGGGTCCTAAGGCTCCTGTACCTCCTTTCTGATTGTTGAGGGGTGATAACTGTCCCTGAAACTGGTGGTGTGGGTCCTGAGGCTCCTGTACCTCCTTCCTGATGGTTGAGGGGTGATATCTGTCCCTGAATGTGGTGGTGTGGGTCCTGAGGCTCCTGTACCTCCTTCCTGATGGTTGAAGGGTGATAACTGTCCCTGAACGTGGTGGTGTGGGTCCTGAGGCTCCCATACCTCCTTTCTGATGGCTGAGGGGTGATCACTGTCCCTGAACCTTCTGGTGTGGGTCCTGAGGCTCCAGTACCTCATTCCTGATGGTTGAGGGGTGATAACTGTCCCTGAACCTGGTGTGTGCGTCCTGAGGCTCCAGTACCTCGCTCCTGTACCTCCTTCCTGATGGTTGATGGGTGATAACTGTCCCTGAACCTGGTATTGTGGGTCCTGAGGCTTCAGTACCTCCATCCTGATGGTTGAGGGTGATAACTGTCCCTGAACCTGGTGGTGTGGGTCCTGAGGCTCCTGTACCTCCTTCCTGATGGTTGATGGGTGATAACTGTCCCTGAACCTGGTATTGTGGGACCTGAGGCTCCTGTACCTGCTTCCTGATGGTTGAGGGGTGATAACTGTCCCTGAACCTGGTGGTGTGGGTCCTGAGGCTCCTGTAACTCCTTCCTGATGGTTGAGGGGTGATAACTGTCCCTGAACTTGGTATTGTGGGTCCTGAGTCTCCTGTACCTGCTTCCTGATGGTTGAGGGGTGATAACTGTCCCTGAACCTGGTGGTGTGGGTCCTGAGGCTCCTGTAACTCCTTCCTGATGGTTGAGGGGTGATAACTGTCCCTGAACCTGGTGATGTGGGTCCTGAGGCTCCTGTACCTCCATCCTGATGGTTGAGGGGTGATAACTGTCCCTGAACATGGTGGTGTGTGTCCTGAGGCTCCTGTACCTCCTTCCTGATGGTTGAGGGGGGATAACTGTCCCTGAACCTGGTGGTGTGGGTCCTGAGGCTCCTGTACCTCCGTCCTGACTGTTGAGGGGTGATAACTGTCCCTGAACTTGGTGGTGTGGGTCCTGAGGCTCCTGTACCTCCTTCCTGATGGTTGAGTGGTGATAACTGTCCCTGAACCTGGTGGTGTGGGTCCTGAGTCTCCAGTACCTCCTTCTTGATGGCTGAGGGGTGATAGCTGTCCCTGAACCTGGTGGTGTGGGTCCTGAGGCTCCTGTACCTCCTTCCTGGTGGTTGAGGGGTGATAACTGTCCCGGAACCTGGTGATGTGGGTCCTGAGGCTCCTGTTCCTCCTTCCTGATGGCTGATGGGTGATAACTGTCCCTGAACCTGGTATTGTGGGTCCTGAGGCTCCTGTACCTGCTTCCTGATGGTTGAGGGGTGATAACTGTCCCTGAACCTGGTGTTGTGGGTCCTGAGGCTATTGTACCTCCTTCCTGATGGTTGAGGGGTGATAACTGTCCCTGAACCTGGTGGTGTGTGTCCTGAGGCTCCTGTACCTCCTTCCTGATGGTTGATGGGTGATATCTGTCCCTGAACCTGGTATTGTGGGTCCTGAGGATCCTGTACCTGCTTCCTGATGGTTGAGAGGTGATAACTGTCCCTGAACCTGGTGGTGTGGGTCCTGAGGCTCCTGTACCTCCGTCCTGACGGTTGAGGGGTGATAACTGTCCCTGAACTTGGTGGTGTGGGTCCTTAGGCTCCTGTACCTCCTTCCTGACGGTTGAGGGGTGATAACTGTCCCTGAACCTGGTGGTGTGGGTCCTGAGGCTCCTGTACCTCCTTCCTGATGGTTGAGGAGGTGATAACTGTCCCTGAACCTGGTGGTGTGGGTCCTGAGGCTCCTGTACCTCCTTCCTGATGGTTGAGGGGTGTTAACTGTCCCTGAACCTGGTATTGTGGGTCCTGAGGCTCCTGTACCTAATTCCTGATGGTTGAGGTGTGATAACTGTCCCTGAACCTGGTGGTGTGGGTACTGAGTCTCCTGTAGCTCCTTACTGAAGGTTGTGGGGTGATAACTGTCCCTGAACCTGGTGGTGTGGGTCCTGAGGCTCCTGTACCTCCTTCCTGATGGTAGAGGGGTGATAACTGTCCCTGAACCTGGTGGTGTGGGTCCTGAGGCTCCTGTACCTCCTTCCTGATTGTTGAGAGGTGATAACTGTCCCTGAACCTGGTGGTGTGTGTCCTGAGGCTCCAGTACCTCCTTCCTGATGGCTGTGGGGTGATAACTGTCCCTGAACCTGGTGGTGTGGGTCCTGCGGCTCCTGTACCTCCTTCCTGATGGTTGAGGGGTGATATCTGTCCCTCTAGATGGTGGTGTGGGTCCTGAGGCTCCTCGACCTCCTTCCTGATGGTTGAAGGGTGATAACTGTCCCTGAACGTGGTGGTGTGGGTCCTGTGGCTCCCATACCTCCTTTCTGATGGCTGAGGGGTGATCACTGTCCCTGAACCTTCTGGTGTGGGTCCTGAGGCTCCAGTACCTCCTTCCAGATGGTTGAGGGTTGATAACTGTCCCTGAACCTGGTGTGTGCGTCCTGAGGCTCCAGTACCTCCTTCCTGATGGTTGAGGAGTGATAACTGTCCCTGAACCTGGTGTGTGCGTCCTGAGGCTCCAGTACCTCCTTCCTGATGGTTGAGGGGTGATAACTGTCCCTGAACCTGGTGGTGTGGGTCCTGAGGCTCCTGTACCTCCTTCCTGATTGTTGAGGGGTCATAACTGTCCCTGAACCTGGTGGTGTGTGTCCTGAGGCTCCAGTACCTCCTTCCTGATGGCTGTGGGGTGATAACTGTCCCTGAACCTGGTGGTGTGGGTCCTGAGGCTCCTGTACCTCCTTCCTGATGGTTGAGGGGTGATAACTGTCCCTGAACCTGGTGGTGTGGGTTCTGAGGCTCCTGTACCTCCTTCCTGATGGTTGAGGGGTGATGTCTGTCCCTCTAGATGGTGGTGTGGGTCCTGCGGCTCCTTACCTCCTTCCTGATGGTTGAGGGGGTGATAACTGTCCCTGAATCTGGTGGTGTGGATCCTGAGGCTCCTGTACCTCCTTCCTGATGGTTGAGGGTGATAACTGTCCCTGAATGTGGTGGTGTGGGTACTGAGGCTCCTGTACCTCCTTCCTGATGGTTGATGGGTGATAACTGTTCCTGAACCTGGTATTGTGGATCCTGAGGCTCCAGTACCTCCTTCCTGATGGTTGAGGGGTGATAACTGTCCCTGAACCTGGTGGTGTGGGTCCTGAGGCTCCAGTACCTCCTTCCTGATGGTTGAGGGGTGATAACTGTCCCTGAACCTGGTGTGTGCATCCTGAGGTTCCAGTACCTCCTTCCTGATGGTTGAGGGGTGATAACTGTCCCTGAACCAGGTGGTGTGGGTCCTAAGGCTCCTGTACCTCCTTTCTGATTGTTGAGGGGTGATAACTGTCCCTGAAACTGGTGGTGTGGGTCCTGAGGCTCCTGTACCTCCTTCCTGCTGGTTGAGGGGTGATATCTGTCCCTGAATGTGGTGGTGTGGGTCCTGAGGCTCCTGTACCTCCTTCCTGATGGTTGAAGGGTGATAACTGTCCCTGAACGTGGTGGTGTGGGTCCTGAGGCTCCCATACCTCCTTTCTGATGGCTGAGGGGTGATCACTGTCCCTGAACCTTCTGGTGTGGGTCCTGAGGCTCCAGTACCTCATTCCTGATGGTTGAGGGGTGATAACTGTCCCTGAACCTGGTGTGTGCGTCCTGAGGCTCCAGTACCTCGCTCCTGTACCTCCTTCCTGATGGTTGATGGGTGATAACTGTCCCTGAACCTGGTATTGTGGGTCCTGAGGCTTCAGTACCTCCATCCTGATGGTTGAGGGTGATAACTGTCCCTGAACCTGGTGGTGTGGGTCCTGAGGCTCCTGTACCTCCTTCCTGATGGTTGATGGGTGATAACTGTCCCTGAACCTGGTATTGTGGGACCTGAGGCTCCTGTACCTGCTTCCTGATGGTTGAGGGGTGATAACTGTCCCTGAACCTGGTGGTGTGGGTCCTGAGGCTCCTGTAACTCCTTCCTGATGGTTGAGGGGTGATAACTGTCCCTGAACTTGGTATTGTGGGTCCTGAGTCTCCTGTACCTGCTTCCTGATGGTTGAGGGGTGATAACTGTCCCTGAACCTGGTGGTGTGGGTCCTGAGGCTCCTGTAACTCCTTCCTGATGGTTGAGGGGTGATAACTGTCCCTGAACCTGGTGATGTGGGTCCTGAGGCTCCTGTACCTCCATCCTGATGGTTGAGGGGTGATAACTGTCCCTGAACATGGTGGTGTGTGTCCTGAGGCTCCTGTACCTCCTTCCTGATGGTTGAGGGGGGATAACTGTCCCTGAACCTGGTGGTGTGGGTCCTGAGGCTCCTGTACCTCCGTCCTGACTGTTGAGGGGTGATAACTGTCCCTGAACTTGGTGGTGTGGGTCCTGAGGCTCCTGTACCTCCTTCCTGACGGTTGAGGGGCGATAACTGTCCCTGAACCTGGTGGTGTGGGTCCTGAGGCTCCTGTACCTCCTTCCTGATGGTTGAGGAGGTGATAACTGTCCCTGAACCTAGTGGTGTGGGTCCTGAGGCTCCTGTACCTCCTTCCTGATGGTTGAGGGGTGTTAACTGTCCCTGAACCTGGTATTGTGGGTCCTGAGGCTCCTGTACCTAATTCCTGATGGTTGAGGTGTGATAACTGTCCCTGAACCTGGTGGTGTGGGTACTGAGTCTCCTGTAGCTCCTTACTGAAGGTTGTGGGGTGATAACTGTCCCTGTACCCGGTGGTGTGGGTCCTGAGGCTCCTGTACCTCATTCCTGATGGTTGATGGGTGATAACTGTCCCTGAACCTGGTGGTGTGGGTCCTGAGGCTCCTGTACTTCCTTCCTGACGGTTGAGGGGTGATAACTGTTCCTGAACCTGGTGGTGTGGGTACTGAGGCTCCTGTACCTCCTTCCTGATGGTTGATGGGTGATAACTGTCCCTGAACCTGGTATTGTGGATCCTGAGGCTCCAGTACCTCCTTCCTGATGGTTGAGGGGTGATAACTGTCCCTGAACCTGGTGGTGTGGGTCCTGAGGCTCCTGTACCTCCTTCCTGATGGTTGAGGGGTGATAACTGTCCCTGAACCTGGTGTGTGCGTCCAGAGGCTCCAGTACCTTCTTCCTGATGGTTGAGAGGTGATAACTGTCCCTGAACCTGGTGGTGTGAGTCCTAAGGCTCCTGTACCTCCTTCCTGATTGTTGAGGGGTGATAGCTGTCCCTGAACCTGGTGGTGTGGGTCCTGAGGCTCCTGTACCTGCTTCCTGATGGTTGAGGGGTGATATCTGTCCCTGAATGTGGTGGTGTGGGTCCTGAGGCTCCTGTACCTCCTTCCTGATGGTTGAAGGGTGATAACTGTCCCTGAACGTGGTGGTGTGGGTCCTGAGGCTCACATACCTCCTTTCTGATGGCTGAGTGGTGATCACCGTCCCTGAATCTTCTGGTGTGGGTCCTGAGGCTCCAGTACCTCCTTCCTGATGGTTGAGGGGTGATAACTGTCCCTGAACCTGGTGTGTGCGTCCTGAGGCTCCAGTACCTCCTTCCTGATGGTTGATGGGTGATAACTGTCCCTGAACCTGGTGGTGTGGGTCCTGAGGCTCCTGTACCTCCTTCCTGATTGTTGAGGGGTGATAACTGTCCCTGAACCTGGTGGTGTGGGCCCTGAGGCTCCTGTATCTCCTTCCTGATGGTTGAGGGGTGATAACTGTCCCTGAACCTGGTGGTATGGGTCCTGAGGCTCCTGTACCTCCTTCCTGATGGCTGAGGGGTGATAACTGTCCCTGAACCTGGTGGTGTGGGTTCTGAGGCTCCCGTACCTCCTTACTGATGTTTGAGGTGTGATAACTGTCCCTGAACCTGGTGGTGTGGGTCCTGAGGCTCCCGTACCTGCTTCCTGATGGTTGAGGGGTGATAACTGTCCCTGAACCTGGTGGTGTGCGTCCTAAGGCTCCTGTACTTCCTTCCTGACAGTTGAGGGGTGATAACTGTTCCTGAACCTGGTGGTGTGGGTCCTGAGGCTCCTGTAGCTCATTCCTGATGGTTGAGGGGTCATAACTGTCCCTGAACCTGGTGGTGTGGATCCTGAGCCTCCAGTGCCTCCTTCCTGATGGTTGAGTGGTGATAACTGTCCCTGAACCTGGTAGTGTGGGTCCTGAGGCTATTGTACCTCCTTCCTGATGGTTGAGGGGTGATAACTGTCCCTGAACCTGGTGGTGTGGGTCCTGAGGCTCCTGTACCTCCTTCCTGATGGTAGAGGGGTGATAACTGTCCCTGAACCCGGTGGTGTGGGTCCTGAGGCTCCTGTACCTCCTTCCTGATGGTTGATGGGTGATAACTGTCCCTGAACCTGGTATTGTGGGTCCTGAGGCTTCAGTACCTCCGTCCTGATGGTTGAGGGTGATAACTGTCCCTGAATGTGGTGGTGTGGGTACTGAGGCTCCTGTACCTCCTTCCTGATGGTTGATGGGTGATAACTGTCCCTGAACCTGGTATTGTGGATCCTGAGGCTCCAGTACCTCCTTCCTGATGGTTGAGGGGTGATAACTGTCCCTGAACCTGGTGGTGTGGGTCCTGAGGCTCCTGTACCTCCTTCCTGATGGTTGAGGGGTGATAACTGTCCCTGAACCTGGTGTGTGCGTCCTGAGGCTCCAGTACCTTCTTCCTGATGGTTGAGGGGTGATAACTGTCCCTGAACCTGGTGGTGTGAGTCCTAAGACTCCTGTACCTCCTTCCTGATTGTTGAGGGGTGATAACTGTCCCTGAACCTGGTGGTGTGGGTCCTGAGGCTCCTGTACCTCCTTCCTGATGGTTGAGGGGTGATATCTGTCCCTGAATGTGGTGGTGTGGGTCCTGAGGCTCCTGTACCTTCTTCCTGATGGTTGAAGGGTGATAACTGTCCCTGAAAGTGGTGGTGTGGGTCCTGAGGCTCCCATACCTCCTTTCTGATGGCTGAGGGGTGATCACTGTCCCTGCACATTCTGGTGTGGGTCCTGAGGCTCCAGTACCTCCTTCCTGATGGTTGAGGGGTGATAACTGTCCCTGAACCTGGTGTGTGCGTCCTGAGGCTCCAGTACCTCCTTCCTGATGGTTGAGGGGTGATAACTGTCCCTGAACCTGGTGGTGTGGGTCCTGAGGCTCCAGTACCTCCTTCCTGATGGTTGAGGGGTGATAACTGTCCCTGAACCTGGTGTGTGCGTCCTGAGGCTCCAGTACCTCCTTCCTGATGGTTGAGGGGTGATAACTGTCCCTGAACCTGGTGGTGTGGGTCCTGAGGCTCCTGTACCTCCTTCCTGATTGTTGAGGGGTGATAACTGTCCCTGAACCTGGTGGTGTGGGCCCTGAGGCTCCTGTATCTCCTTCCTGATGGTTGAGGGGTGATAACTGTCCCTGAACCTGGTGGTGTGGGTCCTGAGGCTCCTGTACCTCCTTCCTGATGGCTGAGGGGTGATAACTGTCCCTGAACCTGGTGCTGTGGGTTCTGAGGCTCCCGTACCTCCTTACTGATGTTTGAGGTGTGATAACTGTCCCTGAACCTGGTGGTGTGGGTCCTGAGGCTCCCGTACCTGCTTCCTGATGGTTGAGGGGTGATAACTGTCCCTGAACCTGGTGTGTGCGTCCAGAGGCTCCAGTACCTTCTTCCTGATGGTTGAGAGGTGATAACTGTCCCTGAACCTGGTGGTGTGAGTCCTAAGGCTCCTGTACCTCCTTCCTGATTGTTGAGGGGTGATAGCTGTCCCTGAACCTGGTGGTGTGGGTCCTGAGGCTCCTGTACCTGCTTCCTGATGGTTGAGGGGTGATATCTGTCCCTGAATGTGGTGGTGTGGGTCCTGAGGCTCCTGTACCTCCTTCCTGATGGTTGAAGGGTGATAACTGTCCCTGAACGTGGTGGTGTGGGTCCTGAGGCTCCCATACCTCCTTTCTGATGGCTGAGTGGTGATCACCGTCCCTAAATCTTCTGGTGTGGGTCCTGAGGCTCCAGTACCTCCTTCTTGATGGTTGAGGGGTGATAACTGTCCCTGAACCTGGTGTGTGCGTCCTGAGGCTCCAGTACCTCCTTCCTGATGGTTGAGGGGTGATAACTGTCCCTGAACCTGGTGGTGTGGGTCCTGAGGCTCCTGTACCTCCTTCCTGATTGTTGAGGGGTGATAACTGTCCCTGAACCTGGTGGTGTGGGCCCTGAGGCTCCTGTATCTCCTTCCTGATGGTTGAGGGGTGATAACTGTCCCTGAACCTGGTGGTATGGGTCCTGAGGCTCCTGTACCTCCTTCCTGACGGCTGAGGGGTGATAACTGTCCCTGAACCTGGTGGTGTGGGTTCTGAGGCTCCCGTACCTCCTTACTGATGTTTGAGGTGTGATAACTGTCCCTGAACCTGGTGGTGTGGGTCCTGAGGCTCCCGTACCTGCTTCCTGATGGTTGAGGGGTGATAACTGTCCCTGAACCTGGTGGTGTGGGTCCTAAGGCTCCTGTACTTCCTTCCTGACGGTTGAGGGGTGATAACTGTTCCTGAACCTGGTGGTGTGGGTCCTGAGGCTCCTGTAGCTCATTCCTGATGGTTGAGGGGTCATAACTGTCCCTGAACCTGGTGGTGTGGATCCTGAGCCTCCAGTGCCTCCTTCCTGTTGGTTGAGTGGTGATAACTGTCCCTGAACCTGGTAGTGTGGGTCCTGAGGCTATTGTACCTCCTTCCTGATGGTTGAGGGGTGATAACTGTCCCTGAACCTGGTGCTGTGGGTCCTGAGGCTCCTGTACCTCCTTCCTGATGGTTGATGGGTGATAACTGTCCCTGAACCTGGTATTGTGGGACCTGAGGCTCCTGTACCTGCTTCCTGATGGTTGAGGGGTGATAACTGTCCCTGAACATGGTGGTGTGTGTCCTGAGGCTCCTGTACCTCCTTCCTGATGGTTGAGGGGTGATAACTGTCCCTGAACCTGGTGGTGTGGGTCCTGAGGCTCCTGTACCTCCGTCCTGACGGTTGAGGGGTGATAACTGTCCCTGAACTTGGTGGTGTGGGTCCTGAGGCTCCTGTACCTCCTTCCTGATGGTTGAGAGGTGATAACTGCCCCTGAACCAGGTGGTGTGGGTCCTGATGCTCCTGTACCTCCTTCCTGATGGTTGAGGAGGTGATAACTGTCCCTGAACCTGGTGGTGTGGGTCCTGAGGCTCCTGTACCTCCTTCATGATGGTTGAGGGGTGTTAACTGTCCCTGAACCTGGTATTGTGGGTCCTGAGGCTCCTGTACCTAATTCCTGATGGTTGAGGTGTGATAACTGTCCCTGAAACTGGTGGTGTGGGTACTGAGTCTCCTGTAGCTCCTTACTGAAGGTTGTGGGGTGATAACTGTCCCTGAACCTGGTGGTGTGGGTCCTGAGGCTCCTGTACCTCCTTCCTGATGGTAGAGGGGTGATAACTGTCCCTGAACCCGGTGGTGTGGGTCCTGAGGCTCCTGTACCTCCTTCCTGATGGTTGAGGGGTGATAACTGTCCCTGAACCTGGTGTGTGCGTCCTGAGGCTCCAGTACCTTCTTCCTGATGGTTGAGGGGTGATAACTGTCCCTGAACCTGGTGGTGTGAGTCCGAAGGCTCCTGTACCTCCTTCCTGATTGTTGAGGGGTGATAACTGTCCCTGAACCTGGTGGTATGGGTCCTGAGGCTCCTGTACCTCCTTCCTGACGGCTGAGGGGTGATAACTGTCCCTGAACCTGGTGGTGTGGGTTCTGAGGCTCCCGTACCTCCTTACTGATGTTTGAGGTGTGATAACTGTCCCTGAACCTGGTGGTGTGGGTCCTGAGGCTCCCGTACCTGCTTCCTGATGGTTGAGGGGTGATAACTGTCCCTGAACCTGGTGGTGTGGGTCCTAAGGCTCCTGTACTTCCTTCCTGACGGTTGAGGGGTGATAACTGTTCCTGAACCTGGTGGTGTGGGTCCTGAGGCTCCTGTAGCTCATTCCTGATGGTTGAGTGGTCATAACTGTCCCTGAACCTGGTGGTGTGGATCCTGAGCCTCCAGTGCCTCCTTCCTGATGGTTGAGTGGTGATAACTGTCCCTGAACCTGGTAGTGTGGGTCCTGAGGCTATTGTACCTCCTTCCTGATGGTTGAGGGGTGATAACTGTCCCTGAACCTGGTGGTGTGGGTCCTGAGGCTCCTGTACCTCCTTCCTGATGGTTGATGGGTGATAACTGTCCCTGAACCTGGTATTGTGGGACCTGAGGCTCCTGTACCTGCTTCCTGATGGTTGAGGGGTGATAACTGTCCCTGAACATGGTGGTGTGTGTCCTGAGGCTCCTGTACCTCCTTCCTGATGGTTGAGGGGTGATAACTGTCCCTGAACCTGGTGGTGTAGGTCCTGAGGCTCCTGTACCTCCGTCCTGACGGTTGAGGGGTGATAACTGTCCCTGAACTTGGTGGTGTGGGTCCTGAGGCTCCTGTACCTCCTTCCTGATGGTTGAGGGGTGATAACTGCCCCTGAACCAGGTGGTGTGGGTCCTGAGGCTCCTGTACCTCCTTCCTGATGGTTGAGGAGGTGATAACTGTCCCTGAACCTGGTGGTGTGGGTCCTGAGGCTCCTGTACCTCCTTCATGATGGTTGAGGGGTGTTAACTGTCCCTGAACCTGGTATTGTGGGTCCTGAGGCTCCTGTACCTAATTCCTGATGGTTGAGGTGTGATAACTGTCCCTGAAACTGGTGGTGTGGGTACTGAGTCTCCTGTAGCTCCTTACTGAAGGTTGTGGGGTGATAACTGTCCCTGAACCTGGTGGTGTGGGTCCTGAGGCTCCTGTACCTCCTTCCTGATGGTAGAGGGGTGATAACTGTCCCTGAACCCGGTGGTGTGGGTCCTGAGGCTCCTGTACCTCCTTCCTGATGGTTGATGGGTGATAACTGTCCCTGAAACTGGTATTGTGGGTCCTGAGGCTTCAGTACCTCCGTTCTGATGGTTGAGGGTGATAACTGTCCCTGAATGTGGTGGTGTGGGTACTGAGGCTCCTGTACCTCCTTCCTGATGGTTGATGGGTGATAACTGTCCCTGAACCTGGTATTGTGGATCCTGAGGCTCCAGTACCTCCTTCCTGATGGTTGAGGGGTGATAACTGTCCCTGAACCTGGTGGTGTGGGTCCTGAGGCTCCTGTACCTCCTTCCTGATGGTTGAGGGGTGATAACTGTCCCTGAACCTGGTGTGTGCGTCCTGAGGCTCCAGTACCTTCTTCCTGATGGTTGAGGGGTGATAACTGTCCCTGAACCTGGTGGTGTGAGTCCTAAGGCTCCTGTACCTCCTTCCTGATTGTTGAGGGGTGATAACTGTCCCTGAACCTGGTGGTGTGGGCCTTGAGGCTCCTGTACCTGCTTCCTGATGGTTGAGGGGTGATAACTGTCCCTGAACCTGGTAGTGTGGGTCCTGAGGCTATTGTACCTCCTTCCTGATGGTTGAGGGGTGATAACTGTCCCTGAACCTGGTGGTGTGGGTCCTGAGGCTCCTGTACCTCCTTCCTGATGGTTGATGGGTGATAACTGTCCCTGAACCTGGTATTGTGGGACCTGAGGCTCCTGTACCTGCTTCCTGATGGTTGAGGGGTGATAACTGTCCCTGAACATGGTGGTGTGTGTCCTGAGGCTCCTGTACCTCCTTCCTGATGGTTGAGGGGTGATAACTGTCCCTGAACCTGGTGGTGTGGGTCCTGAGGCTCCTGTACCTCCGTCCTGACGGTTGAGGGGTGATAACTGTCCCTGAACTTGGTGGTGTGGGTCCTGAGGCTCCTGTACCTCCTTCCTGATGGTTGAGGGGTGATAACTGCCCCTGAACCAGGTGGTGTGGGTCCTGAGGCTCCTGTACCTCCTTCCTGATGGTTGAGGGGTGTTAACTGTCCCTGAACCTGGTATTGTGGGTCCTGAGGCTCCTGTACCTAATTCCTGATGGTTGAGGTGTGATAACTGTCCCTGAAACTGGTGGTGTGGGTACTGAGTCTCCTGTAGCTCCTTACTGAAGGTTGTGGGGTGATAACTGTCCCTGAACCTGGTGGTGTGGGTCCTGAGGCTCCTGTACCTCCTTCCTGATGGTAGAGGGGTGATAACTGTCCCTGAACCCGGTGGTGTGGGTCCTGAGGCTCCTGTACCTCCTTCCTGATGGTTGATGGGTGATAACTGTCCCTGAACCTGGTATTGTGGGTCCTGAGGCTTCAGTACCTCCGTTCTGATGGTTGAGGGTGATAACTGTCCCTGAATGTGGTGGTGTGGGTACTGAGGCTCCTGTACCTCCTTCCTGATGGTTGATGGGTGATAACTGTCCCTGAACCTGGTATTGTGGATCCTGAGGCTCCAGTACCTCCTTCCTGATGGTTGAGGGGTGATAACTGTCCCTGAACCTGGTGGTGTGGGTCCTGAGGCTCCTGTACCTCCTTCCTGATGGTTGAGGGGTGATAACTGTCCCTGAACCTGGTGTGTGCGTCCTGAGGCTCCAGTACCTTCTTCCTGATGGTTGAGGGGTGATAACTGTCCCTGAACCTGGTGGTGTGAGTCCTAAGGCTCCTGTACCTCCTTCCTGATTGTTGAGGGGTGATAACTGTCCCTGAACCTGGTGGTGTGGGTCCTGAGGCTCCTGTACCTCCTTCCTGATGGTTGAGGGGTGATATCTGTCCCTGAATGTGGTGGTGTGCGTCCTGAGGCTCCAGTACCTCCTTCCTGATGGTTGAGGGGTGATAACTGTCCCTGAACCTGGTGTGTGCGTCCTGAGGCTCCAGTACCTCCTTCCTGATGGTTGAGGGGTGATAACTGTCCCTGAACCTGGTGGTGTGGGTCCTGAGGCTCCTGTACCTCCTTCCTGATTGTTGAGGGGTGATAACTGTCCCTGAACCTGGTGGTGTGGGCCCTGAGGCTCCTGTATCTCCTTCCTGATGGTTGAGGGGTGATAACTGTCCCTGAACCTGGTGGTGTGGGTCCTGAGGCTCCTGTACCTCCTTCCTGATGGCTGAGGGGTGATAACTGTCCCTGAACCTGGTGCTGTGGGTTCTGAGGCTCCCGTACCTCCTTACTGATGTTTGAGGTGTGATAACTGTCCCTGAACCTGGTGGTGTGGGTCCTGAGGCTCCCGTACCTGCTTCCTGATGGTTGAGGGGTGATAACTGTCCCTGAACCTGGTGGTGTGGGTCCTGAGGCTCCTGTACTTCCTTCCTGACGGTTGAGGGGTGATAACTGTTCCTGAACCTGGTGGTGTGGGTCCTGAGGCTCCTGTAGCTCATTCCTGATGGTTGAGGGGTCATAACTGTCCCTGAACCTGGTGGTGTGGATCCTGAGCCTCCAGTGCCTCCTTCCTGATGGTTGGTTGGTGATAACTGTCCCTGAACCTGGTGGTGTGCGTCCTGAGTCTCCAGTACCTCCTTCTTGATGGCTGAGGGGTGATAGCTGTCCCTGAACCTGGTGGTGTGGGTCCTGAGGCTCCTGTACCTCCTTCCTGATGGTTGAGGGGTGATAACTGTCCCTGAACCTGGTGATGTGGGTCCTGAGGCTCCTGTTCCTCCTTCCTGATGGCTGATGGGTGATAACTGTCCCTGAACCTGGTATTGTGGGTCCTGAGGCTCCTGTACCTGCTTCCTGATGGTTGAGGGGTGATAACTGTCCCTGAACCTGGTGTTGTGGGTCCTGAGGCTATTGTACCTCCTTCCTGATGGTTGAGGGGTGATAACTGTCCCTGAACCTGGTGGTGTGTGTCCTGAGGCTCCTGTACCTCCTTCCTGATGGTTGATGGGTGATATCTGTCCCTGAACCTGGTATTGTGGGTCCTGAGGCTCCTGTACCTGCTTCCTGATGGTTGAGAGGTGATAACTGTCCCTGAACCTGGTGGTGTGGGTCCTGAGGCTCCTGTACCTCCGTCCTGACGGTTGAGGGGTGATAACTGTCCCTGAAATTGGTGGTGTGGGTCCTTAGGCTCCTGTACCTCCTTCCTGACGGTTGAGGGGTGATAACTGTCCCTGAACCTGGTGGTGTGGGTCCTGAGGCTCCTGTACCTCCTTCCTGATGGTTGAGGAGGTGATAACTGTCCCTGAACCTGGTGGTGTGGGTCCTGAGGCTCCTGTACCTCCTTCCTGATGGTTGAGGGGTGTTAACTGTCCCTGAACCTGGTATTGTGGGTCCTGAGGCTCCTGTACCTAATTCCTGATGGTTGAGGTGTGATAACTGTCCCTGAACCTGGTGGTGTGGGTACTGAGTCTCCTGTAGCTCCTTACTGAAGGTTGTGGGGTGATAACTGTCCCTGAACCTGGTGGTGTGGGTCCTGAGGCTCCTGTACCTCCTTCCTGATGGTAGAGGGGTGATAACTGTCCCTGAACCTGGTGGTGTGGGTCCTGAGGCTCCTGTACCTCCTTCCTGATGGTTGATGTGTGATAACTGTCCCTGAACCTGGTATTGTGGGTCCTGAGGCTCCAGTACCTCCGTCCTGATGGTTGAGGGTGATAACTGTCCCTGAATGTGGTGGTGTGGGTACTGAGGCTCCTGTACCTCCTTCCTGATGGTTGATGGGTGATAACTGTCCCTGAACCTGGTATTGTGGATCCTGAGGCTCCAGTACCTTCTTCCTGATGGTTGAGGGGTGATAACTGTCCCTGAACCTGGTGGTGTGGGTCCTGAGGCACCTGTACCTCCTTCCTGATGGTTGAGGGGTGATAACTGTCCCTGAACCTGGTGTGTGCGTCCTGAGGCTCCAGTACCTTCTTCCTGATGGTTGAGGGGTGATAACTGTCCCTGAACCTGGTATTGTGGGTCCTGAGGCTCCTGTACCTGCTTCCTGATGGTTGAGGGGTGATAACTGTCCCTGAACATGGTGGTGTGTGTCCTGAGGCTCCTGTACCTCCTTCCTGATGGTTGAGGGGTGATAACTGTCCCTGAACCTGGTGGTGTGGGTCCTGAGGCTCCTGTACCTCCGTCCTGACGGTTGAGGGGTGATAACTGTCCCTGAACTTGGTGGTGTGGGTCCTGAGGCTCCTGTACCTCCTTCCTGATGGTTGAGGGGTGATAACTGCCCCTGAACCAGGTGGTGTGGGTCCTGAGGCTCCTGTACCTCCTTCCTGATGGTTGAGGAGGTGATAACTGTCCCTGAACCTGGTGGTGTGGGTCCTGAGGCTCCTGTACCTCCTTCATGATGGTTGAGCGGTGTTAACTGTCCCTGAACCTGGTATTGTGGGTCCTGAGGCTCCTGTACCTAATTCCTGATGGTTGAGGTGTGATAACTGTCCCTGAAACTGGTGGTGTGGGTACTGAGTCTCCTGTAGCTCCTTACTGAAGGTTGTGGGGTGATAACTGTCCCTGAACCTGGTGGTGTGGGTCCTGAGGCTCCTGTACCTCCTTCCTGATGGTAGAGGGGTGATAACTGTCCCTGAACCCGGTGGTGTGGGTCCTGAGGCTCCTGTACCTCCTTCCTGATGGTTGATGGGTGATAACTGTCCCTGAACCTGGTATTGTGGGTCCTGAGGCTTCAGTACCTCCGTTCTGATGGTTGAGGGTGATAACTGTCCCTGAATGTGGTGGTGTGGGTACTGAGGCTCCTGTACCTCCTTCCTGATGGTTGATGGGTGATAACTGTCCCTGAACCTGGTATTGTGGATCCTGAGGCTCCAGTACCTCCTTCCTGATGGTTGAGGGGTGATAACTGTCCCTGAACCTGGTGGTGTGGGTCCTGAGGCTCCTGTACCTCCTTCCTGATGGTTGAGGGGTGATAACTGTCCCTGAACCTGGTGTGTGCGTCCTGAGGCTCCAGTACCTTCTTCCTGATGGTTGAGGGGTGATAACTGTCCCTGAACCTGGTGGTGTGAGTCCTAAGGCTCCTGTACCTCCTTCCTGATTGTTGAGGGGTGATAACTGTCCCTGAACCTGGTGGTGTGGGTCCTGAGGCTCCTGTACCTCCTTCCTGATGGTTGAGGGGTGATATCTGTCCCTGAATGTGGTGGTGTGCGTCCTGAGGCTCCAGTACCTCCTTCCTGATGGTTGAGGGGTGATAACTGTCCCTGAACCTGGTGTGTGCGTCCTGAGGCTCCAGTACCTCCTTCCTGATGGTTGAGGGGTGATAACTGTCCCTGAACCTGGTGGTGTGGGTCCTGAGGCTCCTGTACCTCCTTCCTGATTGTTGAGGGGTGATAACTGTCCCTGAACCTGGTGGTGTGGGCCCTGAGGCTCCTGTATCTCCTTCCTGATGGTTGAGGGGTGATAACTGTCCCTGAACCTGGTGGTGTGGGTCCTGAGGCTCCTGTACCTCCTTCCTGATGGCTGAGGGGTGATAACTGTCCCTGAACCTGGTGCTGTGGGTTCTGAGGCTCCCGTACCTCCTTACTGATGTTTGAGGTGTGATAACTGTCCCTGAACCTGGTGGTGTGGGTCCTGAGGCTCCCGTACCTGCTTCCTGATGGTTGAGGGGTGATAACTGTCCCTGAACCTGGTGGTGTGGGTCCTGAGGCTCCTGTACTTCCTTCCTGACGGTTGAGGGGTGATAACTGTTCCTGAACCTGGTGGTGTGGGTCCTGAGGCTCCTGTAGCTCATTCCTGATGGTTGAGGGGTCATAACTGTCCCTGAACCTGGTGGTGTGGATCCTGAGCCTCCAGTGCCTCCTTCCTGATGGTTGGTTGGTGATAACTGTCCCTGAACCTGGTGGTGTGCGTCCTGAGTCTCCAGTACCTCCTTCTTGATGGCTGAGGGGTGATAGCTGTCCCTGAACCTGGTGGTGTGGGTCCTGAGGCTCCTGTACCTCCTTCCTGATGGTTGAGGGGTGATAACTGTCCCTGAACCTGGTGATGTGGGTCCTGAGGCTCCTGTTCCTCCTTCCTGATGGCTGATGGGTGATAACTGTCCCTGAACCTGGTATTGTGGGTCCTGAGGCTCCTGTACCTGCTTCCTGATGGTTGAGGGGTGATAACTGTCCCTGAACCTGGTGTTGTGGGTCCTGAGGCTATTGTACCTCCTTCCTGATGGTTGAGGGGTGATAACTGTCCCTGAACCTGGTGGTGTGTGTCCTGAGGCTCCTGTACCTCCTTCCTGATGGTTGATGGGTGATATCTGTCCCTGAACCTGGTATTGTGGGTCCTGAGGCTCCTGTACCTGCTTCCTGATGGTTGAGAGGTGATAACTGTCCCTGAACCTGGTGGTGTGGGTCCTGAGGCTCCTGTACCTCCGTCCTGACGGTTGAGGGGTGATAACTGTCCCTGAAATTGGTGGTGTGGGTCCTTAGGCTCCTGTACCTCCTTCCTGACGGTTGAGGGGTGATAACTGTCCCTGAACCTGGTGGTGTGGGTCCTGAGGCTCCTGTACCTCCTTCCTGATGGTTGAGGAGGTGATAACTGTCCCTGAACCTGGTGGTGTGGGTCCTGAGGCTCCTGTACCTCCTTCCTGATGGTTGAGGGGTGTTAACTGTCCCTGAACCTGGTATTGTGGGTCCTGAGGCTCCTGTACCTAATTCCTGATGGTTGAGGTGTGATAACTGTCCCTGAACCTGGTGGTGTGGGTACTGAGTCTCCTGTAGCTCCTTACTGAAGGTTGTGGGGTGATAACTGTCCCTGAACCTGGTGGTGTGGGTCCTGAGGCTCCTGTACCTCCTTCCTGATGGTAGAGGGGTGATAACTGTCCCTGAACCTGGTGGTGTGGGTCCTGAGGCTCCTGTACCTCCTTCCTGATGGTTGATGTGTGATAACTGTCCCTGAACCTGGTATTGTGGGTCCTGAGGCTCCAGTACCTCCGTCCTGATGGTTGAGGGTGATAACTGTCCCTGAATGTGGTGGTGTGGGTACTGAGGCTCCTGTACCTCCTTCCTGATGGTTGATGGGTGATAACTGTCCCTGAACCTGGTATTGTGGATCCTGAGGCTCCAGTACCTTCTTCCTGATGGTTGAGGGGTGATAACTGTCCCTGAACCTGGTGGTGTGGGTCCTGAGGCACCTGTACCTCCTTCCTGATGGTTGAGGGGTGATAACTGTCCCTGAACCTGGTGTGTGCGTCCTGAGGCTCCAGTACCTTCTTCCTGATGGTTGAGGGGTGATAACTGTCCCTGAACCTGGTATTGTGGGTCCTGAGGCTCCTGTACCTGCTTCCTGATGGTTGAGGGGTGATAACTGTCCCTGAACCTGGTGTTGTGGGTCCTGAGGCTATTGTACCTCCTTCCTGATGGTTGAGGGGTGATAACTGTCCCTGAACCTGGTGGTGTGTGTCCTGAGGCTCCTGTACCTCCTTCCTGATGGTTGATGGGTGATATCTGTCCCTGAACCTGGTATTGTGGGTCCTGAGGCTCCTGTACCTGCTTCCTGATGGTTGAGAGGTGATAACTGTCCCTGAACCTGGTGGTGTGGGTCCTGAGGCTCCTGTACCTCCGTCCTGACGGTTGAGGGGTGATAACTGTCCCTGAACTTGGTGGTGTGGGTCCTTAGGCTCCTGTACCTCCTTCCTGACGGTTGAGGGGTGATAACTGTCCCTGAACCTGGTGGTGTGGGTCCTGAGGCTCCTGTACCTCCTTCCTGATGGTTGAGGAGGTGATAACTGTCCCTGAACCTGGTGGTGTGGGTCCTGAGGCTCCTGTACCTCCTCCCTGATGGTTGAGGGGTGTTAACTGTCCCTGAACCTGGTATTGTGGGTCCTGAGGCTCCTGTACCTAATTCCTGATGGTTGAGGTGTGATAACTGTCCCTGAACCTGGTGGTGTGGGTACTGAGTCTCCTGTAGCTCCTTACTGAAGGTTGTGGGGTGATAACTGTCCCTGAACCTGGTGGTGTGGGTCCTGAGGCTCCTGTACCTCCTTCCTGATGGTAGAGGGGTGATAACTGTCCCTGAACCTGGTGGTGTGGGTCCTGAGGCTCCTGTACCTCCTTCCTGATGGTTGATGGGTGATAACTGTCCCTGAACCTGGTATTGTGGGTCCTGAGGCTCCAGTACCTCCGTCCTGATGGTTGAGGGTGATAACTGTCCCTGAATGTGGTGGTGTGGGTAGTGAGGCTCCTGTACCTCCTTCCTGACGGTTGAGGGGTGATAACTGTCCCTGAACCTGGTGGTGTGGGTCCTGAGGCTCCTGTACCTCCTTCCTGATGGTTGATGGGTGATATCTGTCCCTGAACCTGGTATTGTGGGTCCTGAGGCTCCTGTACCTGCTTCCTGATGGTTGAGAGGTGATAACTGTCCCTGAACCTGGTGGTGTGGGTCCTGAGGCTCCTGTACCTCCGTCCTGACGGTTGAGGGGTGATAACTGTCCCTGAACTTGGTGGTGTGGGTCCTTAGGCTCCTGTACCTCCTTCCTGACGGTTGAGGGGTGATAACTGTCCCTGAACCTGGTGGTGTGGGTCCTGAGGCTCCTGTACCTCCTTCCTGATGGTTGAGGAGGTGATAACTGTCCCTGAACCTGGTGGTGTGGGTCCTGAGGCTCCTGTACCTCCTCCCTGATGGTTGAGGGGTGTTAACTGTCCCTGAACCTGGTATTGTGGGTCCTGAGGCTCCTGTACCTAATTCCTGATGGTTGAGGTGTGATAACTGTCCCTGAACCTGGTGGTGTGGGTACTGAGTCTCCTGTAGCTCCTTACTGAAGGTTGTGGGGTGATAACTGTCCCTGAACCTGGTGGTGTGGGTCCTGAGGCTCCTGTACCTCCTTCCTGATGGTAGAGGGGTGATAACTGTCCCTGAACCTGGTGGTGTGGGTCCTGAGGCTCCTGTACCTCCTTCCTGATGGTTGATGGGTGATAACTGTCCCTGAACCTGGTATTGTGGATCCTGAGGCTCCAGTACCTTCTTCCTGATGGTTGAGGGGTGATAACTGTCCCTGAACCTGGTGGTGTGGGTCCTGAGGCACCTGTACCTCCTTCCTGATGGTTGAGGGGTGATAACTGTCCCTGAACCTGGTGTGTGCGTCCTGAGGCTCCAGTACCTTCTTCCTGATGGTTGAGGGGTGATAACTGTCCCTGAACCTGGTGGTGTGAGTCCTAAGGCTCCTGTACCTCCTTCCTGATTGTTGAGGGGTGATAACTGTCCCTGAACCTGGTGGTGTGGGCCTTGAGGCTCCTGTACCTGCTTCCTGATGGTTGAGGGGTGATAACTGTCCCTGAACCTGGTGTTGTGGGTCCTGAGGCTATTGTACCTCCTTCCTGATGGCTGAGGGGTGATAACTGTCCCTGAACCTGGTGGTGTGGGTCCTGAGGCTCCTGTACCTCCTTCCTGATGGTTGAGGGGTGATATCTGTCCCTGAATGTGGTGGTGTGGGTCCTGAGGCTCCTGTACCTCCTTCCTGATGGTTGAAGGGTGATAACTGTCCCTGAACGTGGTGGTGTGGGTCCTGAGGCTCCTGTACCTCCTTCCTGATTGTTGAGGGGTGATAACTGTCCCTGAACCTGGTGGTGTGGGCCCTGAGGCTCCTGTACCTGCTTCCTGATGGTTGAGGGGTGATAACTGTCCCTGAACCTGGTATTGTGGATCCTGAGGCTCCAGTACCTTCTTCCTGATGGTTGAGGGGTGATAACTGTCCCTGAACCTGGTGGTGTGGGTCCTGAGGCTCCTGTACCTCCTTCCTGATGGTTGAGGGGTGATAACTGTCCCTGAACCTGGTGGTGTGAGTCCTAAGGCTCCTGTACCTCCTTCCTGATTGTTGAGGGGTGATAACTGTCCCTGAACCTGGTGGTGTGGGTCCTGAGGCTCCTGTACCTCCTTCCTGATGGCTGAGGGGTGATAACTGTCCCTGAACCTGGTGGTGTGGGTCCTGAGGCTCCAGTACCTCCTTCCTGATGGTTGAGGGGTGATATCTGTCCCTGAATGTGGTGGTGTGGGTCCTGAGGCTCCTGTACCTCCTTCCTGATGGTTGAAGGGTGATAACTGTCCCTGAACGTGGTGGTGTGGGTCCTGAGGCTCCCATACCTCCTTTCTGATGGCTGAGTGGTGATCACCGTCCCTGAACCTTCTGGTGTGGGTCCTGAGGCTCCAGTACCTCCTTCCTGATGGTTGAGGGGTGATAACTGTCCCTGAACCTGGTGTGTGCGTCCTGAGGCACCAGTACCTCCTTCCTGATGGTTGAGGGGTGATAACTGTCCCTGAACCTGGTGGTGTGGGTCCTGAGGCTCCTGTACCTCCTTCCTGATTATTGAGGGGTGATAACTGTCCCTGAACCTGGTGGTGTGGGCCCTGAGGCTCCTGTACCTGCTTCCTGATGGTTGAGGGGTGATAACTGTCCCTGAACCTGGTGTTGTGGGTCCTGAGGCTATTGTACCTCCTTCCTGATGGTTGAGGGGTGATAACTGTCCCTGAACCTGGTGGTGTGTGTCCTGAGGCTCCAGTACCTCCTTCCTGATGGTTGATGGGTGATATCTGTCCCTGAACCTGGTATTGTGGGTCCTGAGGCTCCTGTACCTGCTTCCTGATGGTTGAGGGGTGATAACTGTCCCTGAACCTGGTGGTGTGGGTCCTGAGGCTCCTGTACCTCCGTCCTGACGGTTGAGGGGTGACAACTGTCACTGAACTTGGTGGTGTGGGTCCTGAGGCTCCTGTACCTCCTTCCTGACGGTTGAGGGGTGATAACTGTCCATGAACCTGGTGCTGTGGGTCCTGAGGCTCCTGTACCTCCTTCCTGATGGTTGAGGAGGTGATAACTGTCCCTGAACCTGGTGGTGTGGGTCCTGAGGCTCCTGTACCTCCTTCCTGATGGTTGAGGTGTGTTAACTGTCCCTGAACTTGGTATTGTGGGTCCTGAGGCTCCTGTACCTAATTCCTGAACGTTGAGGTGTGATAACTGTCCCTGAACCTGGTGCTGTGGGTACTGAGTCTCCTGTAGCTCCTTACTGAAGGTTGTGGGGTGATAACTGTCCCTGAACCTGGTGGTGTGGGTCCTGAGGCTCCTGTACCTCCTTCCTGATGGTAGAGGGGTGATAACTGTCCCTGAACCCGGTGGTGTGGGTCCTGAGGCTCCTGTACCTCCTTCCTGATGGTTGATGGGTGATAACTGTCCCTGAACCTGGTATTGTGGATCCTGAGGCTCCAGTACCTTCTTCCTGATGGTTGAGGGGTGATAACTGTCCCTGAACCTGGTGGTGTGGGTCCTGAGGCTCCTGTACCTCCTTCCTGATGGTTGAGGGGTGATAACTGTCCCTGAACCTGGTGTGTGCGTCCTGAGGCTCCAGTACCTTCTTCCTGATGGTTGAGGGGTGATAACTGTCCCTGAACCTGGTGGTGTGAGTCCTAAGGCTCCTGTACCTCCTTCCTGAATGTTGAGGGGTGATAACTGTCCCTGAACCTGGTGGTGTGGGTCCTGAGGCTCCTGTACCTCCTTCCTGATGGTTGAGGGGTGATATCTGTCCCTGAATGTGGTGGTGTGGGTCCTGAGGCTCCTGTACCTCCTTCCTGATGGTTGAAGGGTGATAACTGTCCCTGAACGTGGTGGTGTGGGTCCTGAGGCTCCCATACCTCCTTTCTGATGGCTGAGTGGTGATCACCGTCCCTGAACCTTCTGGTGTGGGTCCTGAGGCTCCAGTACCTCCTTCCTGATGGTTGAGGGGTGATAACTGTCCCTGAACCTGGTGTGTGCGTCCTGAGGCTCCAGTACCTCCTTCCTGATGGTTGAGGGGTGATAACTGTCCCTGAACCTGGTGGTGTGGGTCCTGAGGCTCCTGTACCTCCTTCCTGATTGTTGAGGGGTGATAACTGTCCCTGAACCTGGTGGTGTGGGCCCTGAGGCTCCTGTACCTGCTTCCTGATGGTTGAGGGGTGATAACTGTCCCTGAACCTGGTATTGTGGATCCTGAGGCTCCAGTACCTTCTTCCTGATGGTTGAGGGGTGATAACTGTCCCTGAACCTGGTGGTGTGGGTCCTGAGGCTCCTGTACCTCCTTCCTGATGGTTGAGGGGTGATAACTGTCCCTGAACCTGGTGTGTGCGTCCTGAGGCTCCAGTACCTTCTTCCTGATGGTTGAGGGGTGATAACTGTCCCTGAACCTGGTGGTGTGAGTCCTAAGGCTCCTGTACCTCCTTCCTGATTGTTGAGGGGTGATAAATGTCCCTGAACCTGGTGGTGTGGGTCCTGAGGCTCCTGTACCTCCTTCCTGATGGTTGAGGGGTGATATCTGTCCCTGAATGTGGTGGTGTGGGTCCTGAGGCTCCTGTACCTCCTTCCTGATGGTTGAAGGGTGATAACTGTCCCTGAACGTGGTGGTGTGGGTCCTGAGGCTCCCATACCTCCTTTCTGATGGCTGAGTGGTGATCACCGTCCCTGAACCTTCTGGTGTGGGTCCTGAGGCTCCAGTACCTCCTTCCTGATGGTTGAGGGGTGATAACTGTCCCTGAACCTGGTGTGTGCGTCCTGAGGCTCCAGTACCTCCTTCCTGATGGTTGAGGGGTGATAACTGTCCCTGAACCTGGTGGTGTGGGCCCTGAGGCTCCTGTACCTGCTTCCTGATGGTTGAGGGGTGATAACTGTCCCTGAACCTGGTGTTGTGGGTCCTGAGGCTATTGTACCTCCTTCCTGATGGTTGAGGGGTGATAACTGTCCCTGAACCTGGTGGTGTGTGTCCTGAGGCTCCTGTACCTCCTTCCTGATGGTTGATGGGTGATATCTGTCCCTGAACCTGGTATTGTGGATCCTGAGGCTCCAGTACCTTCTTCCTGATGGTTGAGGGGTGATAACTGTCCCTGAACCTGGTGGTGTGGGTCCTGAGGCTCCTGTACCTCCTTCCTGATGGTTGAGGGGTGATAACTGTCCCTGAACCTGGTGGTGTGAGTCCTAAGGCTCCTGTACCTCCTTCCTGATTGTTGAGGGGTGATAACTGTCCCTGAACCTGGTGGTGTGGGTCCTGAGGCTCCTGTACCTCCTTCCTGATGGCTGAGGGGTGATAACTGTCCCTGAACCTGGTGGTGTGGGTCCTGAGGCTCCAGTACCTCCTTCCTGATGGTTGAGGGGTGATATCTGTCCCTGAATGTGGTGGTGTGGGTCCTGAGGCTCCTGTACCTCCTTCCTGATGGTTGAAGGGTGATAACTGTCCCTGAACGTGGTGGTGTGGGTCCTGAGGCTCCCATACCTCCTTTCTGATGGCTGAGTGGTGATCACCGTCCCTGAACCTTCTGGTGTGGGTCCTGAGGCTCCAGTACCTCCTTCCTGATGGTTGAGGGGTGATAACTGTCCCTGAACCTGGTGTGTGCGTCCTGAGGCTCCAGTACCTCCTTCCTGATGGTTGAGGGGTGATAACTGTCCCTGAACCTGGTGGTGTTGGTCCTGAGGCTCCTGTACCTCCTTCCTGATTGTTGAGGGGTGATAACTGTCCCTGAACCTGGTGGTGTGGGCCCTGAGGCTCCTGTACCTGCTTCCTGATGGTTGAGGGGTGATAACTGTCCCTGAACCTGGTGTTGTGGGTCCTGAGGCGATTGTACCTCCTTCCTGATGGTTGAGGGGTGATAACTGTCCCTGAACCTGGTGGTGTGTGTCCTGAGGCTCCAGTACCTCCTTCCTGATGGTTGATGGGTGATATCTGTCCCTGAACCTGGTATTGTGGGTCCTGAGGCTCCTGTACCTGCTTCCTGATGGTTGAGGGGTGATAACTGTCCCTGAACCTGGTGGTGTGGGTCCTGAGGCTCCTGTACCTCCGTCCTGACGGTTGAGGGGTGACAACTGTCACTGAACTTGGTGGTGTGGGTCCTGAGGCTCCTGTACCTCCTTCCTGACGGTTGAGGGGTGATAACTGTCCATGAACCTGGTGCTGTGGGTCCTGAGGCTCCTGTACCTCCTTCCTGATGGTTGAGGAGGTGATAACTGTCCCTGAACCTGGTGGTGTGGGTCCTGAGGCTCCTGTACCTCCTTCCTGATGGTTGAGGTGTGTTAACTGTCCCTGAACTTGGTATTGTGGGTCCTGAGGCTCCTGTACCTAATTCCTGAACGTTGAGGTGTGATAACTGTCCCTGAACCTGGTGGTGTGGGTACTGAGTCTCCTGTAGCTCCTTACTGAAGGTTGTGGGGTGATAACTGTCCCTGAACCTGGTGGTGTGGGTCCTGAGGCTCCTGTACCTCCTTCCTGATGGTAGAGGGGTGATAACTGTCCCTGAACCCGGTGGTGTGGGTCCTGAGGCTCCTGTACCTCCTTCCTGATGGTTGATGGGTGATAACTGTCCCTGAACCTGGTATTGTGGATCCTGAGGCTCCAGTACCTTCTTCCTGATGGTTGAGGGGTGATAACTGTCCCTGAACCTGGTGGTGTGGGTCCTGAGGCTCCTGTACCTCCTTCCTGATGGTTGAGGGGTGATAACTGTCCCTGAACCTGGTGTGTGCGTCCTGAGGCTCCAGTACCTTCTTCCTGATGGTTGAGGGGTGATAACTGTCCCTGAACCTGGTGGTGTGAGTCCTAAGGCTCCTGTACCTCCTTCCTGAATGTTGAGGGGTGATAACTGTCCCTGAACCTGGTGGTGTGGGTCCTGAGGCTCCTGTACCTCCTTCCTGATGGTTGAGGGGTGATATCTGTCCCTGAATGTGGTGGTGTGGGTCCTGAGGCTCCTGTACCTCCTTCCTGATGGTTGAAGGGTGATAACTGTCCCTGAACGTGGTGGTGTGGGTCCTGAGGCTCCCATACCTCCTTTCTGATGGCTGAGTGGTGATCACCGTCCCTGAACCTTCTGGTGTGGGTCCTGAGGCTCCAGTACCTCCTTCCTGATGGTTGAGGGGTGATAACTGTCCCTGAACCTGGTGTGTGCGTCCTGAGGCTCCAGTACCTCCTTCCTGATGGTTGAGGGGTGATAACTGTCCCTGAACCTGGTGGTGTGGGTCCTGAGGCTCCTGTACCTCCTTCCTGATTGTTGAGGGGTGATAACTGTCCCTGAACCTGGTGGTGTGGGCCCTGAGGCTCCTGTACCTGCTTCCTGATGGTTGAGGGGTGATAACTGTCCCTGAACCTGGTATTGTGGATCCTGAGGCTCCAGTACCTTCTTCCTGATGGTTGAGGGGTGATAACTGTCCCTGAACCTGGTGGTGTGGGTCCTGAGGCTCCTGTACCTCCTTCCTGATGGTTGAGGGGTGATAACTGTCCCTGAACCTGGTGTGTGCGTCCTGAGGCTCCAGTACCTTCTTCCTGATGGTTGAGGGGTGATAACTGTCCCTGAACCTGGTGGTGTGAGTCCTAAGGCTCCTGTACCTCCTTCCTGATTGTTGAGGGGTGATAACTGTCCCTGAACCTGGTGGTGTGGGTCCTGAGGCTCCTGTACCTCCTTCCTGATGGTTGAGGGGTGATATCTGTCCCTGAATGTGGTGGTGTGGGTCCTGAGGCTCCTGTACCTCCTTCCTGATGGTTGAAGGGTGATAACTGTCCCTGAACGTGGTGGTGTGGGTCCTGAGGCTCCCATACCTCCTTTCTGATGGCTGAGTGGTGATCACCGTCCCTGAACCTTCTGGTGTGGGTCCTGAGGCTCCAGTACCTCCTTCCTGATGGTTGAGGGGTGATAACTGTCCCTGAACCTGGTGTGTGCGTCCTGAGGCTCCAGTACCTCCTTCCTGATGGTTGAGGGGTGATAACTGTCCCTGAACCTGGTGGTGTGGGTCCTGAGGCTCCTGTACCTCCTTCCTGATTGTTGAGGGGTGATAACTGTCCCTGAACCTGGTGGTGTGGGCCCTGAGGCTCCTGTACCTGCTTCCTGATGGTTGAGGGGTGATAACTGTCCCTGAACCTGGTATTGTGGATCCTGAGGCTCCAGTACCTTCTTCCTGATGGTTGAGGGGTGATAACTGTCCCTGAACCTGGTGGTGTGGGTCCTGAGGCTCCTGTACCTCCTTCCTGATGGTTGAGGGGTGATAACTGTCCCTGAACCTGGTGTGTGCGTCCTGAGGCTCCAGTACCTTCTTCCTGATGGTTGAGGGGTGATAACTGTCCCTGAACCTGGTGGTGTGAGTCCTAAGGCTCCTGTACCTCCTTCCTGATTGTTGAGGGGTGATAAATGTCCCTGAACCTGGTGGTGTGGGTCCTGAGGCTCCTGTACCTCCTTCCTGATGGTTGAGGGGTGATATCTGTCCCTGAATGTGGTGGTGTGGGTCCTGAGGCTCCTGTACCTCCTTCCTGATGGTTGAAGGGTGATAACTGTCCCTGAACGTGGTGGTGTGGGTCCTGAGGCTCCCATACCTCCTTTCTGATGGCTGAGTGGTGATCACCGTCCCTGAACCTTCTGGTGTGGGTCCTGAGGCTCCAGTACCTCCTTCCTGATGGTTGAGGGGTGATAACTGTCCCTGAACCTGGTGTGTGCGTCCTGAGGCTCCAGTACCTCCTTCCTGATGGTTGAGGGGTGATAACTGTCCCTGAACCTGGTGGTGTGGGTCCTGAGGCTCCTGTACCTCCTTCCTGATTGTTGAGGGGTGATAACTGTCCCTGAACCTGGTGGTGTGGGCCCTGAGGCTCCTGTACCTGCTTCCTGATGGTTGAGGGGTGATAACTGTCCCTGAACCTGGTGTTGTGGGTCCTGAGGCTATTGTACCTCCTTCCTGATGGTTGAGGGGTGATAACTGTCCCTGAACCTGGTGGTGTGTGTCCTGAGGCTCCTGTACCTCCTTCCTGATGGTTGATGGGTGATATCTGTCCCTGAACCTGGTATTGTGGATCCTGAGGCTCCAGTACCTTCTTCCTGATGGTTGAGGGGTGATAACTGTCCCTGAACCTGGTGGTGTGGGTCCTGAGGCTCCTGTACCTCCTTCCTGATGGTTGAGGGGTGATAACTGTCCCTGAACCTGGTGGTGTGAGTCCTAAGGCTCCTGTACCTCCTTCCTGATTGTTGAGGGGTGATAACTGTCCCTGAACCTGGTGGTGTGGGTCCTGAGGCTCCTGTACCTCCTTCCTGATGGCTGAGGGGTGATAACTGTCCCTGAACCTGGTGGTGTGGGTCCTGAGGCTCCAGTACCTCCTTCCTGATGGTTGAGGGGTGATATCTGTCCCTGAATGTGGTGGTGTGGGTCCTGAGGCTCCTGTACCTCCTTCCTGATGGTTGAAGGGTGATAACTGTCCCTGAACGTGGTGGTGTGGGTCCTGAGGCTCCCATACCTCCTTTCTGATGGCTGAGTGGTGATCACCGTCCCTGAACCTTCTGGTGTGGGTCCTGAGGCTCCAGTACCTCCTTCCTGATGGTTGAGGGGTGATAACTGTCCCTGAACCTGGTGTGTGCGTCCTGAGGCTCCAGTACCTCCTTCCTGATGGTTGAGGGGTGATAACTGTCCCTGAACCTGGTGGTGTTGGTCCTGAGGCTCCTGTACCTCCTTCCTGATTGTTGAGGGGTGATAACTGTCCCTGAACCTGGTGGTGTGGGCCCTGAGGCTCCTGTACCTGCTTCCTGATGGTTGAGGGGTGATAACTGTCCCTGAACCTGGTGTTGTGGGTCCTGAGGCGATTGTACCTCCTTCCTGATGGTTGAGGGGTGATAACTGTCCCTGAA
Organism: Hypanus sabinus; assembly: GCF_030144855.1. Taxonomy (NCBI): domain Eukaryota; kingdom Metazoa; phylum Chordata; class Chondrichthyes; order Myliobatiformes; family Dasyatidae; genus Hypanus; species Hypanus sabinus. Next base: position 45,516 of record NW_026779676.1, read on the forward strand.
CCTGGTGGTGTGTGTCCTGAGGCTCCAGTACCTCCTTCCTGATGGTTGATGGGTGATATCTGTCCCTGAACCTGGTATTGTGGGTCCTGAGGCTCCTGTACCTGCTTCCTGATGGTTGAGGGGTGATAACTGTCCCTGAACCTGGTGGTGTGGGTCCTGAGGCTCCTGTACCTCCGTCCTGACGGTTGAGGGGTGACAACTGTCACTGAACTTGGTGGTGTGGGTCCTGAGGCTCCTGTACCTCCTTCCTGACGGTTGAGGGGTGATAACTGTCCATGAACCTAGTGCTGTGGGTCCTGAGGCTCCTGTACCTCCTTCCTGATGGTTGAGGAGGTGATAACTGTCCCTGAACCTGGTGGTGTGGGTCCTGAGGCTCCTGTACCTCCTTCCTGATGGTTGAGGTGTGTTAACTGTCCCTGAACTTGGTATTGTGGGTCCTGAGGCTCCTGTACCTAATTCCTGAACGTTGAGGTGTGATAACTGTCCCTGAACCTGGTGGTGTGGGTACTGAGTCTCCTGTAGCTCCTTACTGAAGGTTGTGGGGTGATAACTGTCCCTGAACCTGGTGGTGTGGGTCCTGAGGCTCCTGTACCTCCTTCCTGATGGTAGAGGGGTGATAACTGTCCCTGAACCCGGTGGTGTGGGTCCTGAGGCTCCTGTACCTCCTTCCTGATGGTTGATGGGTGATAACTGTCCCTGAACCTGGTATTGTGGATCCTGAGGCTCCAGTACCTTCTTCCTGATGGTTGAGGGGTGATAACTGTCCCTGAACCTGGTGGTGTGGGTCCTGAGGCTCCTGTACCTCCTTCCTGATGGTTGAGGGGTGATAACTGTCCCTGAACCTGGTGTGTGCGTCCTGAGGCTCCAGTACCTTCTTCCTGATGGTTGAGGGGTGATAACTGTCCCTGAACCTGGTATTGTGGATCCTGAGGCTCCAGTACCTTCTTCCTGATGGTTGAGGGGTGATAACTGTCCCTGAACCTGGTGGTGTGGGTCCTGAGGCTCCTGTACCTCCTTCCTGATGGTTGAGGGGTGATATCTGTCCCTGAATGTGGTGGTGTGGGTCCTGAGGCTCCTGTACCTCCTTCCTGATGGTTGAAGGGTGATAACTGTCCCTGAACGTGGTGGTGTGGGTCCTGAGGCTCCCATACCTCCTTTCTGATGGCTGAGTGGTGATCACCGTCCCTGAACCTTCTGGTGTGGGTCCTGAGGCTCCAGTACCTCCTTCCTGATGGTTGAGGGGTGATAACTGTCCCTGAACCTGGTGTGTGCGTCCTGAGGCTCCAGTACCTCCTTCCTGATGGTTGAGGGGTGATAACTGTCCCTGAACCTGGTGGTGTGGGTCCTGAGGCTCCTGTACCTCCTTCCTGATTGTTGAGGGGTGATAACTGTCCCTGAACCTGGTGGTGTGGGCCCTGAGGCTCCTGTACCTGCTTCCTGATGGTTGAGGGGTGATAACTGTCCCTGAACCTGGTATTGTGGATCCTGAGGCTCCAGTACCTTCTTCCTGATGGTTGAGGGGTGATAACTGTCCCTGAACCTGGTGGTGTGGGTCCTGAGGCTCCTGTACCTCCTTCCTGATGGTTGAGGGGTGATAACTGTCCCTGAACCTGGTGTGTGCGTCCTGAGGCTCCAGTACCTTCTTCCTGATGGTTGAGGGGTGATAACTGTCCCTGAACCTGGTGGTGTGAGTCCTAAGGCTCCTGTACCTCCTTCCTGATTGTTGAGGGGTGATAACTGTCCCTGAACCTGGTGGTGTGGGTCCTGAGGCTCCTGTACCTCCTTCCTGATGGTTGAGGGGTGATATCTGTCCCTGAATGTGGTGGTGTGGGTCCTGAGGCTCCTGTACCTCCTTCCTGATGGTTGAAGGGTGATAACTGTCCCTGAACGTGGTGGTGTGGGTCCTGAGGCTCCCATACCTCCTTTCTGATGGCTGAGTGGTGATCACCGTCCCTGAACCTTCTGGTGTGGGTCCTGAGGCTCCAGTACCTCCTTCCTGATGGTTGAGGGGTGATAACTGTCCCTGAACCTGGTGTGTGCGTCCTGAGGCTCCAGTACCTCCTTCCTGATGGTTGAGGGGTGATAACTGTCCCTGAACCTGGTGGTGTGGGTCCTGAGGCTCCTGTACCTCCTTCCTGATTGTTGAGGGGTGATAACTGTCCCTGAACCTGGTGGTGTGGGCCCTGAGGCTCCTGTACCTGCTTCCTGATGGTTGAGGGGTGATAACTGTCCCTGAACCTGGTGTTGTGGGTCCTGAGGCTATTGTACCTCCTTCCTGATGGTTCAGGGGTGATAACTGTCCCTGAACCTGGTGGTGTGTGTCCTGAGGCTCCTGTACCTCCTTCCTGATGGTTGATGGGTGATATCTGTCCCTGAACCTGGTATTGTGGGTCCTGAGGCTCCTGTACCTGCTTCCTGATGGTTGAGGGGTGATAACTGTCCCTGAACCTGGTGGTGTGGGTCCTGAGGCTCCTGTACCTCCATCCTGACGGTTGAGGGGTGATAACTGTCACTGAACTTGGTGGTGTGGGTCCTGAGGCTCCTGTACCTCCTTCCTGACGGTTGAGGGGTGATAACTGTCCCTGAACCTGGTGGTGTGGGTCCTGAGGCTCCTGTACCTCCTTCCTGATGGTTGAGGGGTGTTAACTGTCCCTGAACTTGGTATTGTGGGTCCTGAGGCTCCTGTACCTAATTCCTGAACGTTGAGGTGTGATAACTGTCCCTGAACCTGGTGGTGTGGGTACTGAGTCTCCTGTAGCTCCTTACTGAAGGTTGTGGGGTGATAACTGTCCCTGAACCTGGTGGTGTGGGTCCTGAGGCTCCTGTACCTCCTTCCTGATGGTAGAGGGGTGATAACTGTCCCTGAACCCGGTGGTGTGGGTCCTGAGGCTCCTGTACCTCCTTCCTTATGGTTGATGGGTGATAACTGTCCCTGAACCTGGTATTGTGGATCCTGAGGCTCCAGTACCTTCTTCCTGATGGTTGAGGGGTGATAACTGTCCCTGAACCTGGTGGTGTGGGTCCTGAGGCTCCTGTACCTTCTTCCTGATGGTTGAGGGGTGATAACTGTCCCTGAACCTGGTGTGTGCGTCCTGAGGCTCCAGTACCTTCTTCCTGATGGTTGAGGGGTGATAACTGTCCCTGAACCTGGTGGTGTGAGTCCTAAGGCTCCTGTACCTCCTTCCTGATTGTTGAGGGGTGATATCTGTCCCTGAATGTGGTGGTGTGGGTCCTGAGGCTCCTGTACCTCCTTCCTGATGGTTGAAGGGTGAAAACTGTCCCTGAACCTGGTGGTGTGGGTCCTGAGGCCCCGGTACCTCCTTTCTGATGCTGAGTGGTGATCACCGTCCCTGAACCTTCTGGTGTGGGTCCTGAGGCTCCAGTACCTCCTTCCTGATGGTTGAGTGGTGATAACTGTCCCTGAACCTGATGGTGTGGGTCCTGAGGCTCCAGTACCTCCTTCCTGATGGTTGAGGGGTGATAACTGTCCCTGAACCTGGTGTGTGCGTCCTGAGGCTCCAGTACCTCCTTCCTGATGGTTGAGGGGTGATAACTGTCCCTGAACCTGGTATTGTGGGTCCTGAGGCTCCTGTACCTCCTTCCTGATTGTTGAGGGGTGATAACTGTCCCTGAACCTGGTGGTGTGGGCCCTGAGGCTCCTGTACCTGCTTCCTGATGGTTGAGGGGTGATAACTGTCCCTGAACCTGGTATTGTGGATCCTGAGGCTCCAGTACCTTCTTCCTGATGGTTGAGGGGTGATAACTGTCCCTGAACCGGGTGGTGTGGGTCCTGAGGCTCCTGTACCTCCTTCCTGATGGTTGAGGGGTGATAACTGTCCCTGAACCTGGTGTGTGCGTCCTGAGGCTCCAGTACCTTCTTCCTGATGGTTGAGGGGTGATAACTGTCCCTGAACCTGGTGGTGTGAGTCCTAAGGCTCCTGTACCTCCTTCCTGATTGTTGAGGGGTGATAACTGTCCCTGAACCTGGTGGTGTGGGTCCTGAGGCTCCTGTACCTCCTTCCTGATGGTTGAGGGGTGATATCTGTCCCTGAATGTGGTGGTGTGGGTCCTGAGGCTCCTGTACCTCCTTCCTGATGGTTGAAGGGTGATAACTGTCCCTGAACGTGGTGGTGTGGGTCCTGAGGCTCCCATACCTCCTTTCTGATGGCTGAGTGGTGATCACCGTCCCTGAACCTTCTGGTGTGGGTCCTGAGGCTCCAGTACCTCCTTCCTGATGGTTGAGGGGTGATAACTGTCCCTGAACCTGGTGTGTGCGTCCTGAGGCTCCAGTACCTCCTTCCTGATGGTTGAGGGGTGATAACTGTCCCTGAACCTGGTGGTGTGGGTCCTGAGGCTCCTGTACCTCCTTCCTGATTGTTGAGGGGTGATAACTGTCCCTGAACCTGGTGGTGTGGGCCTTGAGGCTCCTGTACCTGCTTCCTGATGGTTGAGGGGTGATAACTGTCCCTGAACCTGGTGTTGTGGGTCCTGAGGCTATTGTACCTCCTTCCTGATGGTTGAGGGGTGATAACTGTCCCTGAACCTGGTGGTGTGTGTCCTGAGGCTCCTGTACCTCCTTCCTGATGGTTGATGGGTGATATCTGTCCCTGAACCTGGTATTGTGGGTCCTGAGGCTCCTGTACCTGCTTCCTGATGGTTGAGGGGTGATAACTGTCCCTGAACCTGGTGGTGTGGGTCCTGAGGCTCCTGTACCTCCGTCCTGACGGTTGAGGGGTGATAACTGTCACTGAACTTGGTGGTGTGGGTCCTGAGGCTCCTGTACCTCCTTCCTGACGGTTGAGGGGTGATAACTGTCCCTGAACCTGGTGCTGTGGGTCCTGAGGCTCCTGTACCTCCTTCCTGATGGTTGAGGAGGTGATAACTGTCCCTGAACCTGGTGGTGTGGGTCCTGAGGCTCCTGTACCTCCTTCCTGATGGTTGAGGGGTGTTAACTGTCCCTGAACTTGGTATTGTGGGTCCTGAGGCTCCTGTACCTAATTCCTGAACGTTGAGGTGTGATAACTGTCCCTGAACCTGGTGGTGTGGGTACTGAGTCTCCTGTAGCTCCTTACTGAAGGTTGTGGGGTGATAACTGTCCCTGAACCTGGTGGTGTGGGTCCTGAGGCTCCTGTACCTCCTTCCTGATGGTAGAGGGGTGATAACTGTCCCTGAACCCGGTGGTGTGGGTCCTGAGACTCCTGTACCTCCTTCCTGATGGTTGATGGGTGATAACTGTCCCTGAACCTGGTATTGTGGGTCCTGAGGCTCCAGTACCTCCGTCCTGATGGTTGAGGGTGATAACTGTCCCTGAATGTGGTGGTGTGGGTACTGAGGCTCCTGTACCTCCTTCCTGATGGTTGATGGGTGATAACTGTCCCTGAACCTGGTATTGTGGATCCTGAGGCTCCAGTACCTCCTTCCTGATGGTTGAGGGGTGATAACTGTCCCTGAACCTGGTGGTGTGGGTCCTGAGGCTCCTGTACCTCCTTCCTGATGGTTGAGGGGTGATAACTGTCCCTGAACCTGGTGTGTGCGTCCTGAGGCTCCAGTACCTTCTTCCTGATGGTTGAGGGGTGATAACTGTCCCTGAACCTGGTGGTGTGAGTCCTAAGGCTCCTGTACCTCCTTCCTGATTGTTGAGGGGTGATAACTGTCCCTGAACCTGGTATTGTGGGTCCTGAGGCTATTGTACCTCCTTCCTGATGGTTGAGGGGTGATAACTGTCCCTGAACCTGGTGGTGTGTGTCCTGAGGCTCCTGTACCTCCTTCCTGATGGTTGATGGGTGATATCTGTCCCTGAACCTGGTGGTGTGGGTCCTGAGGCTCCTGTACCTCCTTCCTGATGGTTGAGGAGGTGATAACTGTCCCTGAACCTGGTGGTGTGGGTCCTGAGGCTCCTGTACCTCCTTCCTGATGGTTGAGGGGTGTTAACTGTCCCTGAACCTGGTATTGTGGGTCCTGAGGCTCCTTTACCTAATTCCTGATGGTTGAGGTGTGATAACTGTCCCTGAACCTGGTGGTGTGGGTACTGAGTCTCCTGTAGCTCCTTACTGAATGTTGTGGGGTGATAACTGTCCCTGAACCTGGTGGTGTGGGTCCTGAGGCTCCTGTACCTCCTTCCTGATGGTAGAGGGGTGATAACTGTCCCTGAACCCGGTGGTGTGGGTCCTGAGGCTCCTGTACCTCCTTCCTGATGGTTGATGGGTGATAACTGTCCCTGAACCTGGTATTGTGGGTCCTGAGGCTCCAGTACCTCCGTCCTGATGGTTGAGGGTGATAACTGTCCCTGAATGTGGTGGTGTGGGTACTGAGGCTCCTGTACCTCCTTCCTGATGGTTGATGGGTGATAACTGTCCCTGAACCTGGTATTGTGGATCCTGAGGCTCCAGTACATTCTTCCTGATGGTTGAGGGGTGATAACTGTCCCTGAACCTGGTGGTGTGGGTCCTGAGGCTCCTGTACCTCCTTCCTGATGGTTGAGGGGTGATAACTGTCCCTGAACCTGGTGTGTGCGTCCTGAGGCTCCAGTACCTTCTTCCTGATGGTTGAGGGGTGATAACTGTCCCTGAACCGGGTGGTGTGAGTCCTAAGGCTCCTGTACCTCCTTCCTGATTGTTGAGGGGTGATAACTGTCCCTGAACCTGGTGGTGTGGGTCCTGAGGCTCCTGTACCTCCTTCCTGATGGTTGAGGGGTGATATCTGTCCCTGAATGTGGTGGTGTGGGTCCTGAGGCTCCTGTACCTCCTTCCTGATGGTTGAAGGGTGATAACTGTCCCTGAACGTGGTGGTGTGGGTCCTGAGGCTCCCATACCTCCTTTCTGATGGCTGAGTGGTGATCACCGTCCCTGAACCTTCTGGTGTGGGTCCTGAGGCTCCAGTACCTCCTTCCTGATGGTTGAGGGGTGATAACTGTCCCTGAACCTGGTGTGTGCGTCCTGAGGCTCCAGTACCTCCTTCCTGATGGTTGAGGGGTGATAACTGTCCCTGAACCTGGTGGTGTGGGTCCTGAGGCTCCTGTACCTCCTTCCTGATTGTTGAGGGGTGATAACTGTCCCTGAACCTGGTGGTGTGGGCCCTGAGGCTCCTGTACCTGCTTCCTGATGGTTGAGGGGTGATAACTGTCCCTGAACCTGGTGTTGTGGGTCCTGAGGCTATTGTACCTCCTTCCTGATGGTTGAGGGGTGATAACTGTCCCTGAACCTGGTGGTGTGTGTCCTGAGGCTCCTGTACCTCCTTCCTGATGGTTGATGGGTGATATCTGTCCCTGAACCTGGTATTGTGGGTCCTGAGGCTCCTGTACCTGCTTCCTGATGGTTGAGGGGTGATAACTGTCCCTGAACCTGGTGGTGTGGGTCCTGAGGCTCCTGTACCTCCGTCCTGACGGTTGAGGGGTGATAACTGTCACTGAACTTGGTGGTGTGGGTCCTGAGGCTACTGTACCTCCTTCCTGACGGTTGAGGGGTGATAACTGTCCCTGAACCTGGTGCTGTGGGTCCTGAGGCTCCTGTACCTCCTTCCTGATGGTTGAGGAGGTGATAACTGTCCCTGAACCTGGTGGTGTGGGTCCTGAGGCTCCTGTACCTCCTTCCTGATGGTTGAGGGGTGTTAACTGTCCCTGAACCTGGTATTGTGGGTCCTGAGGCTCCTGTACCTAATTCCTGAACGTTGAGGTGTGATAACTGTCCCTGAACCTGGTGGTGTGGGTACTGAGTCTCCTGTAGCTCCTTACTGAAGGTTGTGGGGTGATAACTGTCCCTGAACCTGGTGGTGTGGGTCCTGAGGCTCCTGTACCTCCTTCCTGATGGTAGAGGGGTGATAACTGTCCCTGAACCCGGTGGTGTGGGTCCTGAGGCTCCTGTACCTCCTTCCTGATGGTTGATGGGTGATAACTGTCCCTGAACCTGGTATTGTGGGTCCTGAGGCTCCAGTACCTCCGTCCTGATGGTTGAGGGTGATAACTGTCCCTGAATGTGGTGGTGTGGGTACTGAGGCTCCTGTACCTCCTTCCTGATGGTTGATGGGTGATAACTGTCCCTGAACCTGGTATTGTGGATCCTGAGGCTCCAGTACCTCCTTCCTGATGGTTGAGGGGTGATAACCGTCCCTGAACCTGGTGGTGTGGGTCCTGAGGCTCCTGTACCTCCTTCCTGATGGTTGAGGGTTGATAACTGTCCCTGAACCTGGTGTGTGCGTCCTGAGGCTCCAGTACCTTTTCCTGATGGTTGAGGGGTGATAACTGTCCCTGAACCTGGTGGTGTGAGTCCTAAGGCTCCTGTACCTCCTTCCTGATTGTTGAGGGGTGATAACTGTCCCTGAACCTGGTGGTGTGGGTCCTGAGGCTCCTGTACCTCCTTCCTGATTGTTGAGGGGTGATATCTGTCCCTGAATGTGGTGGTGTGGGTCCTGAGGCTCCTGTACCTCCTTCCTGATGGTTGAAGGGTGATAACTGTCCCTGAACGTGGTGGAGTGGGTCCTGAGGCTCCCATACCTCCTTTCTGATGGCTGAGTGGTGATCACCGTCCCTGAACCTTCTGGTGTGGGTCCTGAGGCTCCAGTACCTCCTTCCTGATGGTTGAGGGGTGATAACTGTCCCTGAACCTGGTGTGTGCGTCCTGAGGCTCCAGTACCTCCTTCCTGATGGTTGAGGGGTGATAACTGTCCCTGAACCTGGTGGTGTGGGTCCTGAGGCTCCTGTACCTCCTTCCTGATTGTTGAGGGGTGATAACTGTCCCTGAACCTGGTGGTGTGGGCCCTGAGGCTCCTGTACCTGCTTCCTGATGGTTGAGGGGTGATAACTGTCCCTGAACCTGGTGTTGTGGGTCCTGAGGCTATTGTACCTCCTTCCTGATGGTTGAGGGGTGATAACTGTCCCTGAACCTGGTGGTGTGTGTCCTGAGGCTCCTGTACCTCCTTCCTGATGGTTGATGGGTGATATCTGTCCCTGAACCTGGTATTGTGGGTCCTGAGGCTCCTGTACCTGCTTCCTGATGTTTGAGGGGTGATAACTGTCCCTGAACCTGGTGGTGTGGGTCCTGAGGCTCCTGTACCTCCGTCCTGACGGTTGAGGGGTGATAACTGTCACTGAACTTGGTGGTGTGGGTCCTGAGGCTCCTGTACCTCCTTCCTGACGGTTGAGGGGTGATAACTGTCCCTGAACCTGGTGCTGTGGGTCCTGAGGCTCCTGTACCTCCTTCCTGATGGTTGAGGAGGTGATAACTGTCCCTGAACCTGGTGGTGTGGGTCCTGAGGCTCCTGTACCTCCTTCCTGATGGTTGAGGGGTGTTAACTGTCCCTGAACCTGGTATTGTGGGTCCTGAGGCTCCTGTACCTAATTCCTGAACGTTGATGTGTGATAACTGTCCCTGAACCTGGTGGTGTGGGTACTGAGTCTCCTGTAGCTCCTTACTGAAGGTTGTGGGGTGATAACTGTCCCTGAACCTGGTGGTGTGGGTCCTGAGGCTCCTGTACCTCCTTCCTGATGGTAGAGGGGTGATAACTGTCCCTGAACCCGGTGGTGTGGGTCCTGAGGCTCCTGTACCTCCTTCCTGATGGTTGATGGGTGATAACTGTCCCTGAACCTGGTATTGTGGGTCCTGAGGCTCCAGTACCTCCGTCCTGATGGTTGAGGGTGATAACTGTCCCTGAATGTGGTGGTGTGGGTACTGAGGCTCCTGTACCTCCTTCCTGATAGTTGATGGGTGATAACTGTCCCTGAACCTGGTATTGTGGATCCTGAGGCTCCAGTACCTCCTTCCTGATGGTTGAGGGGTGATAACTGTCCCTGAACCTGGTGGTGTGGGTCCTGAGGCTCCTGTACCTCCTTCCTGATGGTTGAGGGGTGATAACTGTCCCTGAACCTGGTGTGTGCGTCCTGAGGCTCCAGTACCTTCTTCCTGATGGTTGAGGGGTGATAACTGTCCCTGAACCTGGTGGTGTGGGTCCTGAGGCTCCTGTACCTCCTTCCTGATGGTAGAGGGGTGATAACTGTCCCTGAACCCGGTGGTGTGGGTCCTGAGGCTCCTGTACCTCCTTCCTGATGGTTGATGGGTGATAACTGTCCCTGAACCTGGTATTGTGGGTCCTGAGGCTCCAGTACCTCCGTCCTGATGGTTGAGGGTGATAACTGTCCCTGAATGTGGTGGTGTGGGTACTGAGGCTCCTGTACCTCCTTCCTGATGGTTGATGGGTGATAACTGTCCCTGAACCTGGTATTGTGGATCCTGAGGCTCCAGTACATTCTTCCTGATGGTTGAGGGGTGATAACTGTCCCTGAACCTGGTGGTGTGGGTCCTGAGGCTCCTGTACCTCCTTCCTGATGGTTGAGGGGTGATAACTGTCCCTGAACCTGGTGTGTGCGTCCTGAGGCTCCAGTACCTTCTTCCTGATGGTTGAGGGGTGATAACTGTCCCTGAACCGGGTGGTGTGAGTCCTAAGGCTCCTGTACCTCCTTCCTGATTGTTGAGGGGTGATAACTGTCCCTGAACCTGGTGGTGTGGGTCCTGAGGCTCCTGTACCTCCTTCCTGATGGTTGAGGGGTGATATCTGTCCCTGAATGTGGTGGTGTGGGTCCTGAGGCTCCTGTACCTCCTTCCTGATGGTTGAAGGGTGATAACTGTCCCTGAACGTGGTGGTGTGGGTCCTGAGGCTCCCATACCTCCTTTCTGATGGCTGAGTGGTGATCACCGTCCCTGAACCTTCTGGTGTGGGTCCTGAGGCTCCAGTACCTCCTTCCTGATGGTTGAGGGGTGATAACTGTCCCTGAACCTGGTGTGTGCGTCCTGAGGCTCCAGTACCTCCTTCCTGATGGTTGAGGGGTGATAACTGTCCCTGAACCTGGTGGTGTGGGTCCTGAGGCTCCTGTACCTCCTTCCTGATTGTTGAGGGGTGATAACTGTCCCTGAACCTGGTGGTGTGGGCCCTGAGGCTCCTGTACCTGCTTCCTGATGGTTGAGGGGTGATAACTGTCCCTGAACCTGGTGTTGTGGGTCCTGAGGCTATTGTACCTCCTTCCTGATGGTTGAGGGGTGATAACTGTCCCTGAACCTGGTGGTGTGTGTCCTGAGGCTCCTGTACCTCCTTCCTGATGGTTGATGGGTGATATCTGTCCCTGAACCTGGTATTGTGGGTCCTGAGGCTCCTGTACCTGCTTCCTGATGGTTGAGGGGTGATAACTGTCCCTGAACCTGGTGGTGTGGGTCCTGAGGCTCCTGTACCTCCGTCCTGACGGTTGAGGGGTGATAACTGTCACTGAACTTGGTGGTGTGGGTCCTGAGGCTACTGTACCTCCTTCCTGACGGTTGAGGGGTGATAACTGTCCCTGAACCTGGTGCTGTGGGTCCTGAGGCTCCTGTACCTCCTTCCTGATGGTTGAGGAGGTGATAACTGTCCCTGAACCTGGTGGTGTGGGTCCTGAGGCTCCTGTACCTCCTTCCTGATGGTTGAGGGGTGTTAACTGTCCCTGAACCTGGTATTGTGGGTCCTGAGGCTCCTGTACCTAATTCCTGAACGTTGAGGTGTGATAACTGTCCCTGAACCTGGTGGTGTGGGTACTGAGTCTCCTGTAGCTCCTTACTGAAGGTTGTGGGGTGATAACTGTCCCTGAACCTGGTGGTGTGGGTCCTGAGGCTCCTGTACCTCCTTCCTGATGGTAGAGGGGTGATAACTGTCCCTGAACCCGGTGGTGTGGGTCCTGAGGCTCCTGTACCTCCTTCCTGATGGTTGATGGGTGATAACTGTCCCTGAACCTGGTATTGTGGGTCCTGAGGCTCCAGTACCTCCGTCCTGATGGTTGAGGGTGATAACTGTCCCTGAATGTGGTGGTGTGGGTACTGAGGCTCCTGTACCTCCTTCCTGATGGTTGATGGGTGATAACTGTCCCTGAACCTGGTATTGTGGATCCTGAGGCTCCAGTACCTCCTTCCTGATGGTTGAGGGGTGATAACCGTCCCTGAACCTGGTGGTGTGGGTCCTGAGGCTCCTGTACCTCCTTCCTGATGGTTGAGGGTTGATAACTGTCCCTGAACCTGGTGTGTGCGTCCTGAGGCTCCAGTACCTTTTCCTGATGGTTGAGGGGTGATAACTGTCCCTGAACCTGGTGGTGTGAGTCCTAAGGCTCCTGTACCTCCTTCCTGATTGTTGAGGGGTGATAACTGTCCCTGAACCTGGTGGTGTGGGTCCTGAGGCTCCTGTACCTCCTTCCTGATTGTTGAGGGGTGATATCTGTCCCTGAATGTGGTGGTGTGGGTCCTGAGGCTCCTGTACCTCCTTCCTGATGGTTGAAGGGTGATAACTGTCCCTGAACGTGGTGGAGTGGGTCCTGAGGCTCCCATACCTCCTTTCTGATGGCTGAGTGGTGATCACCGTCCCTGAACCTTCTGGTGTGGGTCCTGAGGCTCCAGTACCTCCTTCCTGATGGTTGAGGGGTGATAACTGTCCCTGAACCTGGTGTGTGCGTCCTGAGGCTCCAGTACCTCCTTCCTGATGGTTGAGGGGTGATAACTGTCCCTGAACCTGGTGGTGTGGGTCCTGAGGCTCCTGTACCTCCTTCCTGATTGTTGAGGGGTGATAACTGTCCCTGAACCTGGTGGTGTGGGCCCTGAGGCTCCTGTACCTGCTTCCTGATGGTTGAGGGGTGATAACTGTCCCTGAACCTGGTGTTGTGGGTCCTGAGGCTATTGTACCTCCTTCCTGATGGTTGAGGGGTGATAACTGTCCCTGAACCTGGTGGTGTGTGTCCTGAGGCTCCTGTACCTCCTTCCTGATGGTTGATGGGTGATATCTGTCCCTGAACCTGGTATTGTGGGTCCTGAGGCTCCTGTACCTGCTTCCTGATGTTTGAGGGGTGATAACTGTCCCTGAACCTGGTGGTGTGGGTCCTGAGGCTCCTGTACCTCCGTCCTGACGGTTGAGGGGTGATAACTGTCACTGAACTTGGTGGTGTGGGTCCTGAGGCTCCTGTACCTCCTTCCTGACGGTTGAGGGGTGATAACTGTCCCTGAACCTGGTGCTGTGGGTCCTGAGGCTCCTGTACCTCCTTCCTGATGGTTGAGGAGGTGATAACTGTCCCTGAACCTGGTGGTGTGGGTCCTGAGGCTCCTGTACCTCCTTCCTGATGGTTGAGGGGTGTTAACTGTCCCTGAACCTGGTATTGTGGGTCCTGAGGCTCCTGTACCTAATTCCTGAACGTTGATGTGTGATAACTGTCCCTGAACCTGGTGGTGTGGGTACTGAGTCTCCTGTAGCTCCTTACTGAAGGTTGTGGGGTGATAACTGTCCCTGAACCTGGTGGTGTGGGTCCTGAGGCTCCTGTACCTCCTTCCTGATGGTAGAGGGGTGATAACTGTCCCTGAACCCGGTGGTGTGGGTCCTGAGGCTCCTGTACCTCCTTCCTGATGGTTGATGGGTGATAACTGTCCCTGAACCTGGTATTGTGGGTCCTGAGGCTCCAGTACCTCCGTCCTGATGGTTGAGGGTGATAACTGTCCCTGAATGTGGTGGTGTGGGTACTGAGGCTCCTGTACCTCCTTCCTGATAGTTGATGGGTGATAACTGTCCCTGAACCTGGTATTGTGGATCCTGAGGCTCCAGTACCTCCTTCCTGATGGTTGAGGGGTGATAACTGTCCCTGAACCTGGTGGTGTGGGTCCTGAGGCTCCTGTACCTCCTTCCTGATGGTTGAGGGGTGATAACTGTCCCTGAACCTGGTGTGTGCGTCCTGAGGCTCCAGTACCTTCTTCCTGATGGTTGAGGGGTGATAACTGTCCCTGAACCTGGTGGTGTGGGTCCTGAGGCTCCTGTACCTCCTTCCTGATTGTTGAGGGGTGATAACTGTCCCTGAACCTGGTGGTGTGGGTCCTGAGGCTCCTGTACCTCCTTCCTGATGGTTGAGGGGTGATATCTGTCCCTGAACGTGGTGGTGTGGGTCCTGAGGCTCCCATACCTCCTTTCTGATGGCTGAGTGGTGATCACCGTCCCTGAACCTTCTGGTGTGGGTTCTGAGGCTCCCGTACCTCCTTACTGATGTTTGAGGTGTGATAACTGTCCCTGAACCTGGTGGTGTGGGTCCTGAGGCTCCCGTACCTGCTTCCTGATGGTTGAGGGGTGATAACTGTCCCTGAACCTGGTGGTGTGGGTCCTGAGGCTCCTGTACTTCCTTCCTGACGGTTGAGGGGTGATAACTGTTCCTGAACCTGGTGGTGTGGGTCCTGAGGCTCCTGTAGCTCATTCCTGATGGTTGAGGGGTCATAACTGTCCCTGAACCTGGTGGTGTGGATCCTGAGCCTCCGGTGCCTCCTTCCTGATGGTTGAGTGGTGATAACTGTCCCTGAACCTGGTGGTGTGGGTCCTGAGTCTCCAGTACCTCCTTCTTGATGGCTGACGGGTGATAGCTGTCCCTGAACCTGGTGGTGTGGTTCCTGAGGCTCCTGTACCTCCTTCCTGATGGTTGAGGGGTGATAACTGTCCCTGAACCTGGTGATGTGGGTCCTGAGGCTCCTGTTCCTCCTTCCTGATGGCTGATGGGTCATACCTGTCCCTGAACCTGGTATTGTGGGTCCTGAGGCTCCTGTACCTGCTTCCTGATGGTTGAGGGGTGATAACTGTCCCTGAACCTGGTGTTGTGGGTCCTGAGGCTATTGTACCTCCTTCCTGATGGTTGAGGGGTGATAACTGTCCCTGAACCTGGTGGTGTGGGTCCTGAGGCTCCTGTACCTCCTTCCTGATGGTTGATGGGTGATAACTGTCCCTGAACCTGGTATTGTGGGTCCTGAGGCTCCTGTACCTCTTTCCTGATGGTTGAGGGGTGATAACTGTCCCTGAACCTGGTGGTGTGGGTCCTGAGGCTCCTATAACTCCTTCCTGATAGTTGAGGGGTGATAACTGTCCCTGAACTTGGTATTGTGGGTCCTGAGGCTCCTGTACCTGCTTCCTGATGGTTGAGGGGTGATAACTGTCCCTGAACCTGGTGGTGTGGGTCCTGAGGCTCCTGTAACTCCTTCCTGATGGTTGAGGGGTGATAACTGTCCCTGAAGCTGGTGGTGTGGGTCCTGAGGCTGCTGTACCTGCTTCCTGATGGTTGAGGGGTGATAACTGTCCCTGAACCTGGTGGTGTGGGTCCTGAGGCTCCTGTAACTCCTCCCTGATGGTTGAGGGGTGATAACTGTCCCTGAACCTGGTATTGTGGGTCCTGAGGCTCCTGTAACTCCTTCCTGATGGTTGAGGGGTGATAACTGTCCCTGAAACTGGTGGTGTGGGTCCTGAGGCTCCTGTACCTGCTTCCTGATGGTTGAGGGGTGATAACTGTCCCTGAACCTGGTGGTGTGGGTCCTGAGGCTCCTGTACCTACTTCCTGACGGTTGAGGGGTGATAACTGTCCCTGAACCTGGTGGTCTGGGTCCTGAGGCTCCTGTACTTCCTTCCTGATGGTTGAGGGGTGATAACTGTCCCTGAACCTGGTGGTGTGGGTCCTGAGGCTCCTGTACCTGCTTCCTGATGGTTGAGGGGGTGATAACTGTCCCTGAACATGGTGGTGTGTGTCCTGAGGCTCCTGTACCTGCTTCCTGATGGTTGAGGGGTGATAACTGTCCCTGAACCTGGTGGTGTGGGTCCTGAGGCTCCTGTACCTCCGTCCTGACGGTTGAGGGGTGATAACTGTCCCTGAACCTGGTGGTGTGGGTCCTGAGGCTCCTGTACCTCCTTCCTGACGGTTGAGGGGTGATAACTGTCCCTGAACCTGGTGGTGTGGGTCCTGAGGCTCCTGTACCTCCTTCCTGATGGTTGAGGAGGTGATAACTGTCCCTGATCCTGGTGGTGTGGGTCCTGAGGCTCCTGTACCTCTTTCCTGATGGTTGAGGGGTGATAACTGTCCCTGAACCTGGTATTGTGGGTCCTGAGGCTCCTGTACCTGCTTCCTGATGGTTGAGGTGTGATAACTGTCCCTGAACCTGGTGGTGTGGGTCCTGAGGCTCCTGTACCTCCTTCCTGATGGTAGAGGGGTGATAACTGTCCCTGAATCCGGTGGTGTGTGTCCTGAGGCTCCTGTACCTCCTTCCTGATGGTTGAGGGGTGATAACTGTCCCTGAACCTGGTATTGTGGGTCCTGAGGCTCCTGTACCTGCTTCCTGATGGTTGAGGGGTGATAACTGTCCCTGAACCTGGTGGTGTGGGTCCTGAGGCTCCTGTACCTCCTTCCTGATGGTTGAGGGGTGATAACTGTACCTGAACCTGGTATTGTGGGTCCTGAGGCTCCTGTACCTGCTTCCTGATGGTTGAGGGGTGATAACTCTCCCTGAACCTGGTGGTGTGGGTACTGAGACCCCTGTAGCTCCTTCCTGATGGTTGAGGGGTGATAACTGTCCCTGAACCTGGTGGTGTGGGACCTGAGGCTCCTGTACCTCCTTCCTGATGGTTGAGGGGTGATAACTGTCCCTGAACCTGGTGGTGTGGGTCCTGAGGCTCCTGTTCCTCCTTCCTGATGGCTGATGGGTGATAACTGTCCCTGAACCTGGTATTGTGGGTCCTGACGCTCCTGTACCTGCTTCCTGATGGTTGAGGGGTGATAACTGTCCCTGAACCTGGTGTTGTGGGTCCTGAGGCTATTGTACCTCCTTCCTGATGGTTGAGGGGTGATAACTGTCCCTGAACCTGGTGGTGTGGGTCCTGAGGCTCCTGTACCTCCTTCCTGATGGTTGATGGGTGATAACTGTCCCTGAACCTGGTGGTGTGGGTACTGAGTCTCCTGTAGCTCCTTCCTGATGGTTGAGGGGTGATAACTGTCCCTGAACCTGGTGGTGTGGGACCTGAGGCTCCTGTACCTCCTTCCTGATGGTTGAGGGGTGATAACTGTCCCTGAACCTGGTGGTGTGGGTCCTGAGGCTCCTGTACCTCCTTCCTGATGGTTGAGGGTGATAACTGTCCCTGAACCTGGTGGTGTGGGTCCTGAGGCTCCTGTTCCTCCTTCCTGATGGCTGATGGGTGATAACTGTCCCTGAACCTGGTATTGTGGGTCCTGAGGCTCCTGTATCTGCTTCCTGATGGTTGAGGAGTGATAACTGTCCCTGAACCTGGTGTTGTGGGTCCTGAGGCTATTGTACCTCCTTCCTTATGGTTGAGGGGTGATAACTGTCCCTGAACCTGGTGGTGTGGGTCCTGAGGCTCCTGTACCTCCTTCCTGATGGTTGATGGGTGATAACTGTCCCTGAACCTGGTATTGTGGGTCCTGAGGCTCCTGTACCTCTTTCCTGATGGTTGAGGGGTGATAACTGTCCCTGAACCTGGTGGTGTGGGTCCTGAGGCTCCTATAACTCCTTCCTGATAGTTGAGGGGTGATAACTGTCCCTGAACCTGGTGGTGTGGGTCCTGAGGCTCCTGTAACTCCTTCCTGATGGTTGAGGGGTGATAACTGTCCCTGAAGCTGGTGATGTGGGTCCTGAGGCTGCTGTACCTGCTTCCTGATGGTTGAGGGGTGATAACTGTCCCTGAACCTGGTGGTGTGGGTCCTGAGGCTCCTGTAACTCCTTCCTGATGGTTGAGGGGTGATAACTGTCCCTGAACATGGTATTGTGGGTCCTGAGGCTCCTGTAACTCCTTCCTGATGGTTGAGGGGTGATAACTGTCCCTGAAACTGGTGGTGTGGGTCCTGAGGCTCCTGTACCTGCTTCCTGATGGTTGAGGGGTGATAACTGTCCCTGAACCTGGTGTTGTGTGTCCTGAGGCTCCTGTACCTACTTCCTGACGCTTGAGGGGTGATAACTGTCCCTGAACCTGGTGGTCTGGGTCCTGAGGCTCCTGTACTTCCTTCCTGATGGTTGAGGGGTGATAACTGTCCCTGAACCTGGTGGTGTGGGTCCTGAGGCTCCTGTACCTGCTTCCTGATGGTTGAGGGGGTGATAACTGTCCCTGAACATGGTGGTGTCTGTCCTGAGGCTCCTGTACCTCCTTCCTAATGGTTGAGGGGTGATAACTGTCCCTGAACCTGGTGGTGTGGGTCCTGAGGCTCCTGTACCTCCGTCCTGACGGTTGAGGGGTGATAACTGTCCCTGACCCTGGTGGTGTGGGTCCTGAGGCTCCTGTACCTCCTTCCTGACGGTTGAGGGGTGATAACTGTCCCTGAACCTGGTGGTGTGGGTCCTGAGGCTCCTGTACCTCCTTCCTGATGGTTGAGGAGGTGATAACTGTCCCTGAACCTGGTGGTGTGGGTCCTGAGGCTCCTGTACCTCTTTCCTGATGGTTGAGGGGTGATAACTGTCCCTGAACCTGGTATTGTGGGTCCTGAGGCTCCTGTACCTGCTTCCTGATGGTTGAGGTGTGATAACTGTCCCTGAGCCTGGTATTGTGGGTCCTGAGGCTCCTGTACCTGCTTCCTGATGGTTGAGGGGTGATAACTGTCCCTGAACCTGGTGGTGTGGGTACTGAGTCTCCTGTAGCTCCTTCCTGATGGTTGAGGGGTGATAACTGTCCCTGAACCTGGTGGTGTGGGACCTGAGGCTCCTGTACCTCCTTCCTGATGGTTGAGGGGTGATAACTGTCCCTGAACCTGGTGGTGTGGGTCCTGAGGCTCCTGTACCTCCTTCCTGATGGTTGAGGGTGATAACTGTCCCTGAACCTGGTGGTGTGGGACCTGAGGCTCCTGTACCTCCTTCCTGATGGTTGATGGGTGATAACTGTCCCTGAACCTGGTATTGTGGGTCCTGAGGCTCCTGTACCTCTTTCCTGATGGTTGAGGGGTGATAACTGTCCCTGAACCTGGTGGTGTGGGTCCTGAGGCTCCTATAACTCCTTCCTGATAGTTGAGGGGTGATAACTGTCCCTGAACTTGGTATTGTGGGTCTTGAGGCTCCTGTACCTGCTTCCTGATGGTTGAGGGGTGATAACTGTCCCTGAACCTGGTGGTGTGGGTCCTGAGGCTCCTGTAACTCCTTCCTGATGGTTGAGGGGTGATAACTGTCCCTGAAGCTGGTGGTGTGGGTCCTGAGGCTGCTGTACCTGCTTCCTGATGGTTGAGGGGTGATAACTGTCCCTGAACCTGGTGGTGTGGGTCCTGAGGCTCCTGTAACTCCTTCCTGATGGTTGAGGGTGATAACTGTCCCTGAACATGGTATTGTGGGTCCTGAGGCTCCTGTAACTCCTTCCTGATGGTTGAGGGGTGATAACTGTCCCTGAAACTGGTGGTGTGGGTCCTGAGGCTCCTGTACCTGCTTCCTGATGGTTGAGGGGTGATAACTGTCCCTGAACCTGGTGTTGTGTGTCCTGAGGCTCCTGTACCTACTTCCTGACGCTTGAGGGGTGATAACTGTCCCTGAACCTGGTGGTCTGGGTCCTGAGGCTCCTGTACTTCCTTCCTGATGGTTGAGGGGTGATAACTGTCCCTGAACCTGGTGGTGTGGGTCCTGAGGCTCCTGTACCTGCTTCCTGATGGTTGAGGGGGTGATAACTGTCCCTGAACATGGTGGTGTGTGTCCTGAGGCTCCTGTACCTCCTTCCTAATGGTTGAGGGGTGATAACTGTCCCTGAACCTGGTGGTGTGGGTCCTGAGGCTCCTGTACCTCCGTCCTGACGGTTGAGGGTGATAACTGTCCCTGACCCTGGTGGTGTGGGTCCTGAGGCTCCTGTACCTCCTTCCTGAAGGTTGAGGGGTGATAACTGTCCCTGAACCTGGTGGTGTGGGTCCTGAGGCTCCTGTACCTCCTTCCTGATGGTTGAGGAGGTGATAACTGTCCCTGAACCTGGTGGTGTGGGTCCTGAGGCTCCTGTACCTCTTTCCTGATGGTTGAGGGGTGATAACTGTCCCTGAACCTGGTATTGTGGGTCCTGAGGCTCCTGTACCTGCTTCCTGATGGTTGAGGTGTGATAATTGTCCCTGAACCTGGTGGTGTGGGTACTGAGTCTCCTGTAACTCCTTCCTGATGGTTGAGGGGTGATAACTGTCCCTGAACCTGGTGGTGTGGGTCCTGAGGCTCCTGTACCTCCTTCCTGATGGTAGAGGGGTGATAACTGTCCCTGAACCCGGTGGTGTGTGTCCTGAGGCTCGTGTACCTCCTTTCTGATGGTTGAGGGGTGATAACTGTCCCTGAACCTGGTATTGTGGGTCCTGAGGCTCCTGTACCTGCTTCCTGATGGTTCAGGGGTAATAACTGTCCCTGAACCTGGTGGTGTGGGTCCTGAGGCTCCTGTACCTCCTTCCTGATGGTTGAGGGGTGATAACTGTCCCTGAACCTGGTATTGTGGGTCCTGAGGCTCCTGTACCTGCTTCCTGATGGTTGAGGGGTGATAACTGTCCCTGAACCTGGTGGTGTGGGTACTGAGTCTCCTGTAGCTTCTTCCTGATGGTTGAGGGGTGATAACTGTCCCTGAACCTGGTGGTGTGGGACCTGAGGCTCCTGTACCTCCTTCCTGATGGTTGAGAGGTGATAACTGTCCCTGAACCTGGTGGTGTGGGTCCTGAGGCTCCTGTACCTCCTTCCTGATGGTTGAGGGTGATAACTGTCCCTGAACCTGGTGGTGTGGGACCTGAGGCTCCTGTACCTCCTTCCTGATGGTTGAGGTGTGATAACTGTCCCTGAACCCGGTGGTGTGGGTCCTGAGGCTCCCGTACCTCCTTCCTGATGGTTGAGGGGTGATAACTGTCCCTGAACCTTGTGGTGTGGGTCCTGAGGCTCCTGTACCTCCTTCCTGATGGTTGTGGGGTGATAACTGTCCCTGAACCTTGTGGTGTGGGTCCTGAGGCTCCTGTACCTCCTTCCTGATGGTTGAGGGGTGATAACTGTCCCTGACCCTGGTGGTGTGGGTCCTGAGGCTCCTGTAGCTCCTTCCTGATGGTTGAGGGGTGATAACTGTCCCTGACCCTGGTGGTGTGGGTACTGAGGCTCCTGTAGCTCCTTCCTGATGGTTGAGGGGTGATAACTGTCCCTGAACCTGGTGGTGTGGGATCTGAGGCTCCTGTACCTCCTTCCTGATGGTTGAGGGGTGATAACTGTCCCTGAACCTGGTGGTGTGGGTCCTGAGGCTCCTGTTCCTCCTTCCTGATGGCTGATGGGTGATAACTGTCCCTGAACCTGGTATTGTGGGTCCTGAGGCTCCTGTACCTGCTTCCTGATGGTTGAGGGGTGATAACTGTCCCTGAACCTGGTGTTGTGGGTCCTGAGGCTATTGTACCTCCTTCCTGATGGTTGAGGGGTGATAACTGTCCCTGAACCTGGTGGTGTGGGTCCTGAGGCTCCTGTACCTCCTTCCTGATGGTTGATGGGTGATAACTGTCCCTGAACCTGGTGGTGTGGGTACTGAGTCTCCTGTAGCTCCTTCCTGATGGTTGAGGGGTGATAACTGTCCCTGAACCTGGTGGTGTGGGACCTGAGGCTCCTGTTCCTCCTTCCTGATGGTTGAGGGGTGATAACTGTCCCTGAACCTGGTGGTGTGGTTCCTGAGGCTCCTGTACCTCCTTCCTGATGGTTGAGGGTGATAACTGTCCCTGAACCTGGTGGTGTGGGTCCTGAGGTTCCTGTTCCTCCTTCCTGATGGCTGATGGGTGATAACTGTCCCTGAACCTGGTATTGTGGGTCCTGAGGCTCCTGTACCTGCTTCCTGATGGTTGAGGAGTGATAACTGTCCCTGAACCTGGTGTTGTGGGTCCTGAGGCTATTGTACCTCCTTCCTGATGGTTGAGGGGTGATAACTGTCCCTGAACCTGGTGGTGTGGGTCCTGAGGCTCCTGTACCTCCTTCCTGATGGTTGATGGGTGATAACTGTCCCTGAACCTGGTATTGTGGGTCCTGAGGCTCCTGTACCTCTTTCCTGATGGTTGAGGGGTGATAACTGTCCCTGAACCTGGTGGTGTGGGTCCTGAGGCTCCTATAACTCCTTCCTGATAGTTGAGGGGTGATAACTGTCCCTGAACTTGGTATTGTGGGTCCTGAGGCTCCTGTACCTGCTTCCTGATGGTTGAGGGGTGATAACTGTCCCTGAACCTGGTGGTGTGGGTCCTGAGGCTCCTGTAACTCCTTCCTGATGGTTGAGGGGTGATAACTGTCCCTGAAGCTGGTGGTGTGGGTCCTGAGGCTGCTGTACCTGCTTCCTGATGGTTGAGGGGTGATAACTTTCCCTGAACCTGGTGGTGTGGGTCCTGAGGCTCCTGTAACTCCTTCCTGATGGTTGAGGGGTGATAACTGTCCCTGAACCTGGTATTGTGGGTCCTGAGGCTCCTGTAACTCCTTCCTGATGGTTGAGGGGTGATAACTGTCCCTGAAACTGGTGGTGTGGGTCCTGAGGCTCCTGTACCTGCTTCCTGATGGTTGAGGGGGTGATAACTGTCCCTGAACATGGTGGTGTGTGTCCTGAGGCTCCTGTACCTCCTTCCTAATGGTTGAGGGGTGATAACTGTCCCTGAACCTGGTGGTGTGGGTCCTGAGGCTCCTGTACCTCCGTCCTGACGGTTGAGGGGTGATAACTGTCCCTGACCCTGGTGGTGTGGGTCCTGAGGCTCCTGTACCTCCTTCCTGACGGTTGAGGGGTGGTAACTGTCCCTGAACCTGGTGGTGTGGGTCCTGAGGCTCCTGTACCTCCTTCCTGATGGTTGAGGAGGTGATAACTGTCCCTGAATCTGGTGGTGTGGGTCCTGAGGCTCCTGTACCTCTTTCCTGATGGTTGAGGGGTGATAACTGTCCCTGAACCTGGTATTGTGGGTCCTGAGGCTCCTGTACCTACTTCCTGATGGTTGAGGTGTGATAACTGTCCCTGAACCTGGTGGTGTGGGTACTGAGTCTCCTGTAACTCCTTCCTGATGGTTGAGGGGTGATAACTGTCCCTGAACCTGGTGGTGTGGGTCCTGAGGCTCCTGTACCTCCTTCCTGATGGTAGAGGGGTGATAACTGTCCCTGAACCCGGTGGTGTGTGTCCTGAGGCTCGTGTACCTCCTTCCTGATGGTTGAGGGGTGATAACTGTCCCTGAACCTGGTATTGTGGGTCCTGAGGCTCCTGTACCTGCTTCCTGATGGTTGAGGGGTGATAACTGTCCCTGAACCTGGTGGTGTGGGTCCTGAGGCTCCTGTACCTCCTTCCTGATGGTTGAGGGGTGATAACTGTCCCTGAACCTGGTATTGTGGGTCCTGAGGCTCCTGTACCTGCTTCCTGATGGTTGAGGGGTGATAACTGTCCCTGAACCTGGTGGTGTGGGTACTGAGTCTCCTGTAGCTCCTTCCTGATGGTTGAGGGGTGATAACTGTCCCTGAACCTGGTGGTGTGGGACCTGAGGCTCCTGTACCTCCTTCCTGATGGTTGAGGGGTGATAACTGTCCCTGAACCTGGTGGTGTGGGTCCTGAGGCTCCTGTACCTCCTTCCTGATGGTTGAGGGTGATAACTGTCCCTGAACCTGGTGGTGTGGGACCTGAGGCTCCTGTACCTCCTTCCTGATGGTTGAGGTGTGATAACTGTCCCTGAACCCGGTGGTGTGGGTCCTGAGGCTCCCGTACCTCCTTCCTGATGGTTGAGGGGTGATAACTGTCCCTGAACCTGGTGCTGTGGGTCCTGAGGCTCCAGTACGTCCTTCCTGATGTTTGAGGGGTGATAACTGTCCCTGAACCTGGTGGTGTGGGTCCTGAGGCTCCTGTACCTCCTTCCTGATGGTTGAGGGGTGATAACTGTCCCTGAATCTGGTGGTGTGGGTCCTGAGGCTCCTTTACCTCCTTCCTGATGGCCGAGGGGTGATAACTGTCCCTGAACCTGGTGGTGTGGGTCCTGAGGCTCCTGTACCTAATTCCTGATGGTTGAGGGGTGATAACTGTCCCTGAACCTGGTGGTGTGGGTCCTGAGGCTCCTGTACCTAATTCCTGATGGTTGAGGGGTGATAACTGTCCCTGAACCTGGTGGTGTGGGTCCTGAGGCTCCAGTACGTCCTTCCTGATGTTTGAGGGGTGATAACTGTCCCTGAACCTGGTGGTGTGGGTCCTGAGGCTCCTGTACCTCCTTCCTGATGTTTGAGGGGTGATAACTGTCCCTGAATCTGGTGGTGTGGGTCCTGAGGCTCCTGTACCTCGTTCCCTCAGCTTCTGCGGCTCCAAAACAAACACAACCTTATCCTGCCTCATTTTTTAAAAAGCCTGCGCCATCTTCTCCCGGAATTATCCCTCTCACCGCCCTTTAGCTGCTCTCCCGTGCTCCCCCAGCACCGACCCTTTTTTAAATGGTGACCCTTCTGCCCTCCCTTCCGGTCCTAGCCCCCTTCCGCGAACGTCGTATTCGTCGAGTGCGCAGCGGGGCCATGTGAGGTCACCGTGTACGTCACATCCGCCCCGCTCCTCCGTCTGGTCTGCCCCGCTACCGCCCTCCACCCCCCCCCCCACCTCCCCGCCGAGACTCACCGAGTCAGAGTCGGCTCGGAGAAGGTCCCTCCGTCCCTCAGACGTCACTTCCCTCCGCTCGCTGATCGGGGCGGGTGGCGCCGAGATGGCGTGTGGGTAGGAGAAGGGCGCGCCGCCGCTGCCTGCCGGCCCCACATCCGGCCCGCGGCCGGGCGGAAGGGGAAGGGGGCGGGGCGGTCCGGGCGGAGAGGGGGACCGGAAGCGGAAGTGGCCCCGCCAGCCGTTGCGCTCGCTCTCTCCCTCCCTCCCGCGCGCACCGACTCGGGGCGATCCTGTGTGTGTGTTTTTTTTCCGCTCGCGCGGATCCGGCGGCGGCGACGACGAGGCAACCGGGAGGCAAGAGCGGCGTCGGAGGGGTCCCGCGGCTGGGAGGACCGGGCCGGGAGGACCGGCTGGGGGGAGGGCGGCCCGGAGGACTTGATGTGGGATCGGGGAGGGGGAGGGGCGATGCTGATCGATCGCTGAGGGGGAGGGGCGATGGTAATCAATCAGTGAGGGGGATGGGCGCGGGTAATCGATCAGAGAGGGGGCGGGGCGATGGTAATCAATCTGAGGGGGCGGGGCGATGGTAATCAATCACTGAGGGGGCGGGGCGATGGTAATCAATCAGTGAGGGGGATGGGCGCGGGTAATCGATCAGAGAGGGGGCGGGGCGATGGTAATCAATCTGAGGGGGCGGGGCGATGGTAATCAATCACTGAGGGGGCGGGGCGATGGTAATCAATCAGTGAGGGGGGTGGGCGCGGTAATCGATCAGAGAGGGGAGGGGCGATGGTAATCAATCAGTGAGGGGGGTGGGCGCGGTAATCGATCAGAGAGGGGAGGGGCGATGGTAATCAATCACTGAGGGGGAGAGGGGTTGGTAATCGATCATTCAGGGTGAGGGCCGTTGATAATTGATGAGAGAGGGGGCGGGCCGTTGGTAATCGATCAGAGGGGGGAGGGGCATTGACAATCGATCAGAGAGGGGGTGGGGCGATGGTAGTCGTTCAGTGAGGGGGTGGCGATGCTAATCGATCACTGAGGGGGAGGGGCGATGGTAATCGATCATTCAGGGGGAGAGGGGTTGGTAATCAATCATTCAGGGGGAGAGGGGATGGTAATCGATCCTTCAGGGGGAGAGGGGATGGTAATCGATCATTCAGGGGGAGAGGGGATGGTAATCAATCATTCAGGGGGAGAGGGGATGGTAATCGATCCTTCAGGGGGAGAGGGGTTGGTAATCGATCATTCAGGGGGAGAGGGGATGGTAATCAATCATTCAGGGGGAGAGGGGATGGTAATCGATCCTTCAGGGGGAGAGGGGATGGTAATCGATCATTCAGGGGGAGAGGGGATGGTAATCGATCATTCAAGGGGAGAGGGGTTGGTAATCGATCATTCAGGGGGAGAGGGGTTGGTAATCGATCATTCAGGGGGAGAGGGGTTGGTAATCAATCATTCAGGGGGAGGGCCGTTGATAATTGATGAGAAAGGGGGCGGAGCGATGGTGGTCGATCAGAGAGGGGGAGGGGCGATGGTTATTGATCAGGTGGGGGAGGGGCGCTGATAATCTACCAGCAGAGGTGTCTATAATCCATCGGTACTGGAGGGTGATTATTATCTGGTCCCTGAGGGGTTGTTGCTGTTTTCACTTATCCAGAGACAGGCGTTGTGAGCTTTGGTCTGAATCTCTCAACATAGGACAGTGGACCCAGTACAGGCCCCTCGGCCCACGATGTCCTGCTAGCCCTTTAACCCGCTCTGAGATCAGTCCAACCCTCCCCACCCAAGTGACTCTCCATCTTCCATCGTCCACGTGTCTGTCTGGGAGTTTCTCGAACGTCCCAAGTGTGTCTGCCTCTGACACCAGCCCGGGCAGGACGTTCCACGCACCCACCACTCCCCGTGGGTAAAACAAATACCTCCGACATTCCCCGCTGAACGTTCCTCCAATCACCGAGAAATTATGTGCCTTAGAATTGCCCAGTTCCATCCTGGGTACATGTCCATGGCCGTCCGCTCGATCTGTGTACCTTATCGTCTTATACACCTCGGTCTAGTCTCGTCCCATCTTCCTTCCCTCCAAAGAGAAAAGCTCGCTCAACCTCTCTTCATAAAGCACCCTCTCTAATCTGTCAGCATCCCCGTGAATCTCCTCTTCACGCTCTCTAATCCAGGCAGCGTCCCGGTGAATCTCCTCTGCACCCTCTCAAATCCGGGCAGCGTCCCGATGAATCTCCTCTGCACCCTCTCTAATCCAGGCAGCGTCCTGGTGAATCTCCTCTGCACCCTCTCTAATCCAGGCAGATTCCTGGTGAATCTACTCTGCACCCTCTCTAATCTGTCAGCATCCCCGTGAATCTCCTCTTCACGCTCTCTAATCCAGGCAGCGTCCCGGTGAATCTCCTCTGCACCCTCTCTAATCCAGGCAGATTCCTGGTGAATCTCCTCTGCACCCTCTCTAATCCAGGCAGCATCCTGGTGAATCTCCTCTGCACCCTCTCTAATCCAGGCAGCGTCCTGGTGAATCTCCTCCGCACCCTCTCTAATCCAGGCAGCGTCCCGGTGAATCTCCTCTTCACGCTCTCTAATCCAGGCAGCGTCCCGGTGAATCTCCTCTGCACTCTCTCTGATCCAGGCAGCATCCCGGTGAATCTCCTCCGCACCCTCTCTAATCCAGGCAGCGTCCTGGTGAATCTCCTCCGCACCCTCTCTAATCCAGGCAGCATCCTGGTGAATCTCCTCTGCACCCTCTCTAAACCAGGCAGAGTCCTGGTGAATATCCTCTGCACCCTCTCTAATCCAGGCAGCATCCCGGTGAATCTCCTCTGCTCCCTCTCTAATCCAGGCAGCATCCTGGTGAATCTCCTCTGCACCCTCTCTAATCCAGGCAGCGTCTTGGTGAATCTCCTCTGCACCCTCTCTAATCCAGGCAGCATCCTGGTGAATCTCCTCTGCACCCTCTCTAATCCAGGCAGCGTCCCGGTGAATCTCCTCTGCTCCCTCTCTAATCCAGGCAGCATCCTGGTGAATCTCTTCTGCACCCTCTCTAAACCAGGCAGAGTCCCGGTGAATCTCCTCTGCACCCTCTCTAATCCAGGCAGCGTCCCGGTGAATCTCCTCTGCACCCTCTCTAATCCAGACAGCATCCCGGTGAATCTCCTCTGCACCCTCTCTAATCCAGGCAGATTCCTGGTGAATCTCCTCTGCACCCTCTCTAATCCAGGCAGCATCCTGGTGAATCTCCTCTGCACCCTCTCTAATCCAGGCAGCGTCCTGGTGAATCTCCTCCACACCCTCTCTAATCCAGGCAGCGTCCCGGTGAATCTCCTCTTCACGCTCTCTAATCCAGGCAGCGTCCCGGTGAATCTCCTCTGCACCCTCTCTAATCCAGACAGAATCCCGGTGAATCTCCTCCGCACCCTCTCTAATCTGTCAGCATCCCCGTGAATCTCCTCTTCACGCTCTCTAACCCAGGCAGCGTCCCGGTGAATCTCCTCTGCACCCTCTCTAATCCAGGCAGATTCCTGATGAATCTCCTCTGCACCCTCTCTAATCCAGGCAGCATCCTGGTGAATCTCTTCTGCACCCTCTCTAAACCAGGCAGAGTCCCGGTGAATCTCCTCTGCACCCTCTCTAATCCAGGCAGCGTCCCGGTGAATCTCCTCTGCACCCTCTCTAATCCAGACAGCATCCTGGTGAATCTCCTCTGCACCCTCTCTAATCCAGGCAGATTCCTGGTGAATCTCATCTGCACCCTCTCTAATCCAGGCAGCATCCTGGTGAATCTCCTCTGCACCCTCTAATCCAGGCAGTGTCCTGGTGAATCTCCTCTGCACCCACTCTAATCCAGGCAGCGTCCTGGTGAATCTCCTCTGCACCCTCTCTAATCCAGGCAGCGTCCCGGTGAATCTCCTCCGCACCCTCTCTAATCCAGGCAGCGTCCCGGTGAATCTCCTCTGCACCCTCTCTAATCCAGACAGCATCCTGGTGAATCTCCTCTGCACCCTCTCTAATCCAGGCAGCATCCTGGTGAATCTCCTCTGCACCCTCTCTAATCCAGACAGCATCCTGGTGAATCTCCTCTGCACCCTCTCTAATCCAGGCAGCATCCTGGTGAATCTCCTCTGCACCCTCTCTAATCCAGACAGCATCCTGGTGAATCTCCTCTTCACCCTCTCTAATCCGGGCAGCAACCTGGTGAATCTCCTCTGCAACCTCTCTAATCCAGGCAGCATCCTGGAGAATCTCCTCTGCACCCTCTCTAATCCTGGCAGCGTCCCAGTCAATCTCCTCTGCACCCTCTCTAATCCAGGCAGCGTCCTGGTGAATCTCCTCTGCACCCTCTCTAATCCAGGCAGCGTCCTGGTGAATCTCCTCTGCACCCTCTCTAATCCAGGCAGCGTCCTGGTGAATCTCCTCCGCACCCTCTCTAATCCAGGCAGCATCCTGGTGAATCTCCTCTGCACCCTCTCTAATCCAGGCAGCGTCCTGGTGAATCTCCTCTGCACCCTCTCTAATCCAGGCAGCGTGCTGGTGAATCTCCTCTGCACCCTCTCTAATCCAGACAGCATCCCGGTGAATCTCCTCTGCACCCTCTCTAATCCAGGCAGCGTCCTGGTGAATCTCCTCTGCACCCTCTCTAATCCAGACAGCATCCTGGTGAATCTCCTCCGCACCCTCTCTAATCCAGGCAGCGACCCGGTGAATCTCCTCTGTACCTTCTCTAATCCGGGCATCGTCAAGGTGAATCTCATCTGCACCCTCTCTAATCCAGGCAGCATCCTGGTGAATCTCCTCTGCACCCTCTCTAAACCAGGCAGAGTCCAGGTGAATCTACACTGCACCCTCTCTAATCCAGGCGGCGTCCCGGTGAATCTCCTCTGCACCCTCTCTAATCCAGGCAGCATCCTGGTGAATCTCCTCTGCACCCTCTCTAAACCAGGCAGAGTCCAGGTGAATCTCCTCTGCACCCTCTCTAATCCAGGCAGCGTCCTGGTGAATCTCCTCTGCACTCTCTCTGATCCAGGCAGCATCCCGGTGAATCTCCTCCGCACCCTCTCTAATCCAGGCAGCGTCCTGGTGAATCTCCTCCGCACCCTCTCTAATCCAGGCAGCATCCTGGTGAATCTCCTCTGCACCCTCTCTAAACCAGGCAGAGTCCTGGTGAATCTCCTCCGCACCCTCTCTAATCCAGGCAGCGTCCTGGTGAATCTCCTCTGCACCCTCTCTAATCCAGGCAGCGTCCCGGTGAATCTCCTCTGCTCCCTCTCCAATCCAGGCAGCATCCTGGTGAATCTCTTCTGCACCCTCTCTAAACCAGGCAGAGTCCCGGTGAATCTCCTCTGCACCCTCTCTAATCCAGGCAGCGTCCCGGTGAATCTCCTCTGCACCCTCTCTAATCCAGACAGCATCCCGGTGAATCTCCTCTGCACCCTCTCTAATCCAGGCAGATTCCTGGTGAATCTCCTCTGCACACTCTCTAATCCAGGCAGCATCCTGGTGAATCTCCTCTGCACCCTCTCTAATCCAGGCAGCGTCCTGGTGAATCTCCTCCACACCCTCTCTAATCCAGGCAGCGTCCCGGTGAATCTCCTCTTCACGCTCTCTAATCCAGGCAGCGTACCGGTGAATCTCCTCTGCACCCTCTCTAATCCAGACAGAATCCCGGTGAATCTCCTCCGCACCCTCTCTAATCTGTCAGCATCCCCGTGAATCTCCTCTTCACGCTCTCTAACCCAGGCAGCGTCCCGGTGAATCTCCTCTGCACCCTCTCTAATCCAGGCAGATTCCTGGTGAATCTCCTCTGCACCCTCTCTAAACCAGGCAGAGTCCCGGTGAATCTCCTCTGCACCCTCTCTAATCCAGGCAGCATCGTGGTGAATCTCCTCTGCACCCTCTCTAATCCAGGCATCGTCCCGGTGAATCTCCTCTGCACCCTCTCTAATCCAGACAGCATCCCGGTCAATCTCCTCTGCACCCTCTCTAATCCAGGCAGATTCCTGGTGAATCTCCTCTGCACCCTCTCTAATCCAGGCAGCATCCTGGTGAATCTCCTCCGCACCCTCTCTAATCCAGGCAGCGTCCCGGTGAATCTCCTCTGTACCTTCTCTAATCCGGGCATCGTCCTGGTGAATCTCATCTGCACCCTCTCTAATCCAGGCAGCGTCCTGGTGAATCTCCTCTGCACCCTCTAATCCCGGCAGTGTCCAGGTGAATCTCCTCTGCACCCACTCTAATCCAGGCAGCGTCCTGGTGAATCTCCTCTGCACCCTCTCTAATCCAGGCAGCGTCCCGGTGAATCTCCTCCGCACCCTCTCTAATCCAGGCAGCGTCCCGGTGAATCTCCTCTGCACCCTCTCTAATCCAGACAGCATCCCGGTCAATCTCCTCTGCACCCTCTCTAATCCAGGCAGATTCCTGGTGAATCTCCTCTGCACCCTCTCTAATCCAGGCAGCATCCTGGTGAATCTCCTCCGCACCCTCTCTAATCCAGGCAGCGTCCCGGTGAATCTCCTCTGTACCTTCTCTAATCCGGGCATCGTCCTGGTGAATCTCATCTGCACCCTCTCTAATCCAGGCAGCGTCCTGGTGAATCTCCTCTGCACCCTCTAATCCCGGCAGTGTCCAGGTGAATCTCCTCTGCACCCACTCTAATCCAGGCAGCGTCCTGGTGAATCTCCTCTGCACCCTCTCTAATCCAGGCAGCGTCCCGGTGAATCTCCTCCGCACCCTCTCTAATCCAGGCAGCGTCCCGGTGAATCTCCTCTGCACCCTCTCTAATCCAGACAGCATCCTGGTGAATCTCCTCTGCACCCTCTCTAATCCAGGCAGCATCCTGGTGAATCTCCTCTGCACCCTCTCTAATCCAGACAGCATCCTGGTGAATCTCCTCTTCACCCTCTCTAATCCGGGCACCATCCTGGTGAATCTCCTCAGCAACCTCTCTAATCCAGGCAGCATCCTGGAGAATCTCCTCTGCACCCTCTCTAATCCTGGCAGCGTCCCGGTCAATCTCCTCTGCACCCTCTCTAATCCAGGCAGCGTCCCGGTGAATCTCCTCTGCACCCTCTCTAATCCAGGCAGCGTGCTGGTGAATCTCCTCTGCACCCTCTCTAATCCAGACAGCATCCCGGTGAATCTCCTCTGCACCCTCTCTAATCCAGGCAGCGTCCTGGTGAATCTCCTCTGCACCCTCTCTAATCCAGACAGCATCCTGGTGAATCTCCTCCGCACCCTCTCTAATCCAGGCAGCGTCCCGGTGAATCTCCTCTGTACCTTCTCTAATCCGGGCATCGTCAAGGTGAATCTCATCTGCACCCTCTCTAATCCAGGCAGCATCCTGGTGAATCTCCTCTGCACCCTCTCTAAACCAGGCAGAGTCCAGGTGAATCTACTCTGCACCCTCTCTAATCCAGGCGGCGTCCCGGTGAATCTCCTCTGCACCCTCTCTAATCCAGGCAGCATCCTGGTGAATCTCCTCTGCACCCTCTCTAAACCAGGCAGAGTCCAGGTGAATCTCCTCTGCACCCTCTCTAATCCAGGCAGCGTCCTGGTGAATCTCCTCTGCACCCTCTCTAATCCAGGCAGCATCCTGGTGAATCTCCTCTGCACCCTCTCTAATCCAGGCAGCGTCCTGGTGAATCTCCTCTGCACCCTCTCTAATCCAGGCAGCATCCTGGTGAATCTCCTCTGCACCCTCTCTAAACCAGGCAGAGTCCAGGTGAATCTCCTCTGCACCCACTCTAATCCAGGCAGCATCCTGGTGAATCTCCTCTGCACCCTCTCTAAACCAGGCAGAGTCCAGGTGAATCTCCTCTGCACCCTCTCTAATCCAGGCAGCATCCTGGTGAATCTCCTCTGCACCCTCTCTAATCCAGGCAGCATCCTGGTGAATCTCCTGTGCACCCTTTCTAAACTTCCCACCGAGGTGACCAGAACTGAAAACAGTACCCCAAGTGTGAGTCGAACCAGGGATGCTGCCTGGATTAGAGAGGGTGCAGAGTAGATTGAGAAACTCCCAGACAGACGATCGAAAATGGAGGGAAAGGGGTGAACTGATCTCAGAGCCGGTTAAAGGGCTAGCACGACTTTGCAGGCCAAATGGCCATTACTGTTCTGCGATTATATGTGGATAAGACTGGATTTTGAACGTAGACTGCCTGATGGTTGTCGTGTGGGTGGGGGAAAGTTGTGATAGATTAGAAATTATTATTTGCAGGAGAGAAGCATTGGTGCTTAGCTACAATCGATTATTGCAAGATTTCTGTCTCCTGTTCCCATTAAACCGACCGGGACCCCGTCTCCTGCTCCCGTCAGACCCACCGGGACCCCGTCTCCCTCTCCCGTCAGACCCACCGGGACCCCGTCTCCCTCTCCCATCAGACCCACCGGGACCCCGTCTCCCTCTCCCATCAGACCCACCGGGACCCGGTCTCCCTCTCCTGTCAGACCCACCGGGACCACGTCTCCCGCTCCCGTCAGACCCACCGGGACTCCGTCTCCTGCTCCCGTCAGACCCACCGGGACCCCGTCTCCCTCTCCCGTCAGACCCACCGGGACCCCATCTCCCTCTCCCGTCAGACCCACCAGGACCCCGTCTCCCGCTCCCGTCAGACCCACCGGGACCCCGTCTCCCTCTCCCGTCAGACCCACCGGCACCCCGTCTCCCTCTCCCGTCAGACCCACCGGGACCCCGTCTCCCGCTCCCGTCAGACCCACCGGGACCCCGTCTCCCTCTCCCATCAGACCCACCGGGACCCCATCTCCCACTCCCATCAGACCCACCGGGACCCCGTCTCCCTCTCCCGTCAGACCCACCAGGACCCCGTCTCCAGCTCCCGTCAGACCCACCGGGACCCCGTCTCCCTCTCCCGTCAGACCCACCAGGACCCCGTCTCCAGCTCCCGTCAGACCCACCGGGACCCCATCTCCCACTCCCATCAGACCCACCGGGACCCCGTCCCCCACTCCCATCAGACCCACCAGGACCACGTCTCCCACTCCCGTCAGACCCACCGGGACCCCGTCTCCCCCTCCCGTTAAACCCACCTGGACCCCGTCTCCCGCTCCCGTCAGACCCACCGGGACCCCGTCTCCCGCTCCCATCAGACCCACCGGGACCCCGTCTCCCACTCCCGTTAAACCCACCGGGACCCCGTCTCCCTCTCCCGTCAAACCGACCGGGACCCCGTCTCCTGCTCCCGTCAGACCCACCGGGACCCCGTCTCCCGTCAGACCCACCGGGACCCCGTCTCCCTCTCCCGTCAGACCCACCGGGACCACGTCTCCCTCTCCCGTCAGACCCACCGGGACCCCGTCTCACTCTCCCGTCAGACCCACCGGGACCCCGTCTCCCTCTCCCGTCAGACCCACCGGGAACCCGTCTCCCACTCCCGTCAGACCCACCGGGACCCCGTCCCCGTTAAACCCACCGGGACCCCGTCTCCGACTCCCGTCAGACCCACCGGGACCCCGTCTCCCGCTCCCGTCAGACCCACCGGGAACCCGTCTCCCACTCCCGTCAGACCCACCGGGACCCCGTCCCCGTTAAACCCACCGGGACCCCGTCTCCGACTCCCGTCAGACCCACCGGGAACCCGTCTCCGACTCCCGTCAGACCCACCGGGACCCCGTCCCCGTTAAACCCACCGGGACCCCGTCTCCCACTCCCGTCAGACCCACCGGGACCCCGTCCCCGTTAAACCCACCGGGACCCCGTCTCCCACTCCCGTCAGACCCACCGGGACCCCGTCTCCGACTCCCGTCAGACCCACCGGGACCCCGTCTCCCGCTCCCGTCAGACCCATCGGGACCCCGTCTCCCGCTCCCGTCAGACCCACCGGGACCCCGTCTCCCGCTCCCGTCAGACCCACCGGGACCCCGTCTCCCTCTCCCGTCAGACCCACCGGGACCCCGTCTCCCTCTCCCGTCAGACCCACCGGGACCCCATCTCCTGCTCCCGTCAGACCCACCGGGACCCCGTCTCCCTCTCCCGTCAGACCCACCGGGACCCCGTCTCCCGCTCCCGTCAGACCCACCGGGACCCCGTCTCCAGCTCCCGTCAGACCCGCCGGGACCCCGTCTCCCTCTCCCGTCAGACCCACCGGGTCCCCGTCTCCCTTTCCCGTCAGACCCACCGGGTCCCCGTCTCCCTCTCCCGTCAGACCCACCGAAACCCCGTCTCCCGTCAGACCCACCGGGACCCCGTCTCCCTCTCCCGTCAGACCCACCGGGACCCATTCCTGTCAGACCCACCGGGACCCGGTCTCCCGCTCCCGTCAGACCCACCGTGACACCGTCCCCCTCTCCCGTCAGACCCACCGGGACCCCGTCTCCCACTCCCGTCAGACCCACCGGGACCCCGTCTCCCTCTCCCGTCAGGCCCACCGGGACCCCGTCTCCCTCTCCCGTCAGACCGACCGGGACCCCGTCTCCCTCTCCCGTCAGACCCACCGGGACCCGGTCTCCCTCTCCTGTCAGACCCACCGGGACCCCGTCTCCAGCTCCCGTCAGACCCACCGGGACCCCGTCTCCCTCTCCCGTCAGACCCACCGGGACCCCGTCTCCCGCTCCCGTCAGACCCACCGGGACCCCGTCTCCCACTCCCGTCAGACCCACCGGGACCCCGTCTCCCGCTCCCGTCAGGCCCACCGGGACCCCGTCTCCTTCTCCCGTCAGACCCACCGGGACCCCGTCTCCCGCTCCCGTCAGACCCACCGGTACCCCGTCTCCCTCTGCCGTCAGACCCACCGGGACCCCGTCTCCCGCTCCCGTCAGACCCACCGGGACCCCGTCTCCCGCTCCCGTCAGACCCACCGCGACCCCGTCTCCCACTCCCGTCAGACCCACCGCGACCCCGTCTCCCGCTCCCGTCAGACCCACCTGGACCCCGTCTCCCGCTCCCGTCAGACCCACCTGGACCCCGTCTCCTTCTCCCGTCAGACCCACCGGGACCCCGTCTCCCGCTCCCGTCAGACCCACCGCGACCCCCTCTCCCGTGAGACCCACCGGGACCTCGTCTCCCTCTCCCGTCAGACCCACCGGGAC